>NC_088915.1:65301818-65604848 GCF_963576675.1 Euphorbia lathyris
TGAAGTTTGCCTTCAAGCGAATTCATATGGTTTTCCATTGAGAGCACCAAGTCGGTCAGTTTTGCTATTTGATCTTGATTGGGTTGCCGGGTTTGAACCGTAGTTATGATACTGACCAGATCCTTCAATCCTCTGAGTTCATTTAGAAGCTGAGTGATACCTGATAATTGGGAGGACTCAGCTTGGGTAGATTGATTAGCAGTAGCTTGAGGAAGGTTCAAATCTTGAAGCAAGGACTGAGCAGAAGCAATGATACGGCGTCCCGACTCAGTAGCATTCAAGTACGTGAACTGAGCAGCATGAGACTCAGATGCTGGTATTGAGCTTGATGGTGGTGAAGGAGTTGGCTCTCTGCCAGATTGAGTACCTTGATTGGTACCTGGACTTTGATTGATTTCATGAGCTGAGTCATCAATATGCTGAGTTGGAGGTGGAGTTTATTAGGCATGTTGACCTGCTCATCTTGAATGGGTGAAGTTGAAGCAGGATTTGATCCATCGTGATCAGCCTGGATTGGATTGTTAGGGGTTTTGGCTTGTTCCTCATCCTGAGTAACAGAGGCTTGTTTTTGTACGGTATCTACTGGAGGTGACTCAGTCTCAGCATCATTCGAGAAGTACTGGAACTGGATTTTGGAGAGGTCAGTCTCAAGCTCATCAATAGGAAAGTCGTCCATAAGATCAATTTGCTTTTGCGCCTTCTTTTTAAGTCTTCGTCGTGTCGGAGCTTTTGGGGATGAAGGTTCAGCTGGAATACCTTCACTAGACTCGGTAGCAACTGTCTCCTCTTCTACATATGGATTTTCAAGTTGCTCAACATGATCCCCAACAGCAACATTTTCTTCTCCTTCAACTCTCTGTTCAGCCTCATCTTGAGGTTGCTCAACATTTGTCTGCTCAGTTTGTTGCTCAGTTTCTTTCTCAGCTTCCTGCTCTTGTTCAGCTCATTGCTCAGTTTCTTCCTCAGTTTCCTTTTCTAGGTCAACTCCATGACCTTGGGAGGATACAACCCAATCCATGGGATTAGCTTCAACTGGTTGTAAGGAATTAGCCTTCTTCCTTTTCATCAAAGGGGATTCGGGAGTTTCCTCTTCTTCATCCTCAGGCCCTTCTGGCCTCTTTCTCTTTTCTGCTGACTCAGCTTTTTCCTTAGCTTTGTCAGCTTTGGCTCTTTCTTGAGATATGAGTCTTACCTTCTTTGGGACAACATGAATATCTTTAGAGCAAGTTTCAAGAGCCTTCTTCTTCTTCTTCTTCTGCTCAGGCTGAGCTGTCTTAGGGGACTCAGCATGAGTCTCCACTTCTTTTTCAGGCTCATTTTCAAGCTCAACTTCTAGGTGCTCAGCTTCTTCAATTTCATCAGCATCTCCAGCTCCTTCATATCCTTTCAAGGGTTGATTGTACAACAATCCATCCAGCAGAACTGCAGTGATTTCACTCCCCAAGCTACTTGTTTCATTGATCATCTCGATCTGCTTGTCTTTGAGAATTTTTGTGATTAGAGACCCTAAGCGGAGTTTCTTACCACCTCGTTGGAGAGCTCCAACTAAGAAGACGGGAAGATTGAGCGGAGTGTAGGTCAGCATGTGCCAGATGAAGCACTGCTCGAAGTTAGAGGCGGATGAAGCTGAGTTGAGTTTGGGGAAGATAAAGTTGGTCAGCATGTAATGGACCATCTTCTGTTCTTTTCCCATACAGGTGCTGGGTATTTCACCCTTATGATCCTTGGGTTTACAGAACCCCTTGATCTTCTCAGCCGTGTCTTTTGGCACTTTCTCCTTTGTTGTTCTAAACTCAATTCCTTCTTCTGGTAAATCTAGTAAGGTGGCTAGATAGGCAGGGGTTACGATGATTTTCTGACTTTTTACTGAGGTCTCCAAATAATCAGAGTCATCTTCATCAACATGTAGATTCGAATAGAATTCTCGTACTAACCTAGGATAGGTTGTTCCTGAGAGAGAGAAGAGACCAGTCCACTTGTTCTTCTCAATCTAGTCACAAAATGGTTTCTCAGAGGTGACGAATCCTGGAGAGAACCATCTGCATTTCAGAACCTCCAGATTGTTGACCTTTTTGTGTACTTTGATCATTTTTCTTTCTGTTTGCGTTGAAGGACCCGCGGGGTCAGTCTGAGGGGGTTTGCTAGAGGTTTGGCCAAGTTGAGTAGTGAGGTTAGGGATTTTGTCTTTGCCGGAAGCCATTGTTGAGGGTTTTGAGGTTTTAGGGAGAGAAGAGTTTGATTTCAGAAAATCGTAGGCGTAAAGAGTAATGAGTGGGGATCCTTCCACTTTTTATATAGATTTATGGCGGCCCTATTCATTTAACTAGCCATTTTGCCTAGGGACGTTCAACCGATAAAGATACTATCATTTATGACATCTTCGGCGCATGGCTTTTGCCATTAATGTGCGTCTTTCCAAGGTGCCAGAAGTTACACGTGTAGGTATTTTACGCAAGTGGGTTACTTTTTGATTTTTTTAGAATTCGAAGCATTCGCGATGTTGAGTGCCTAGTTTTTGTTAACATGATCTTTCTTTCTTCAAATAACTCAACATACGTTGATTACTCAGCATGTACTTCTACTCAGCATAAGGTGATTACTCAATATTTGTATCTACTCAGTACAACGTATATGTCAACTTAGCATAGGGTGATCATTTCAAACTTTGGTGAATAGAAGTTCCTTATTTGTTAATTTACTCAGCATAGTATTTGCACAAACATTCAACATTTCACTCATCATGGCAATCACTCAACATTAAATTTTTTTATGTAAATTTACTTAGAGTGGATTTGACATACCGATGGCTTCCCTTAGTGTATTGAATTGTTCTCGTGCCAAGGGCTTAGTGAAGATATCTGCAAGCTGTTCATTTGTTGGCACATAGGTCAGCTTGATCTCATCTTTTAGTACGTGATCTCTGATGAAGTGGTGTCTTATGCTAACATGCTTCATCCTGCTGTGTTGAACTGGATTCTTAGATAGATCAATGGCACTCTTGTTATCACATTTGATCTCTATCGTCTTTGTTTTGACTCCATAATCTTCAAGTTGTTGCTTTATCCATAGGACTTGTGCAACACAGCTTCCAGCAGCCACGTACTCAGCTTCAGTTGTAGACAGGGCTACGGATGATTGCTTTTTGCTGAACCAAGATACTAGACAGCTTCCGAGGAAATGACATCCTCCCGAAGTACTCTTCCGTTCTAGCTTATCTCGTCCATAGTCAGCATCAGTATATCTAGTGAGAGTGAAGTCATTTGAGGTTGGATACCATAGACCTGCATCAACTGAGCTTTGCAAGTATCTAAAAATTCTTTTCACAGCAGTTAGATGAGATTCCCCGGGGTCAGCTTGATATCTAGCACAATAGCATACTGAGTACTGAATATCAGGTCTACTAGCTGTGAGATAGAGTAAAGAACCTATCATACCTCGATAGAGTTTACTATCAACTGACTTACTCTTCTATCCTTGCATAGGACAGTATCAGTACCCATGGGGGTTGATATTGGTTTGCAATCTATCATGCTGAATTTCTTTAACATTTCCTTGGTGTACTTAGACTGACTTATAAAGATGCCATTCTTACCTTGCTTGATTTGAAGTCCAAGGAAGAAGTTGAGTTCACCCATCATCGACATTTCAAACTCAGTTTGCATCTGTTGGCTAAATTCTTTGCACAAGGACTCGTCAGTAGAACCAAATATTATATCATCTACATATATTTGTGCAAGTAGGGTATGTTTACCCTTTTTCTTAATGAACAAGGTTGTGTCAGCTTTTCCCCTGACATAGTTCCTGGTCAGCAGGAAATTGGTCAACCTCTCATACCAAGCTCTTGGAGCTTGCTTTAGACCGTACAAGGCCTTTTTGAGTTTATAAACGTGGTTTGGAAATTTTGAATCTTCAAACCCAGGAGGTTGATTAACATATACCTCTTCGTTTATAAGGCCATTAAGAAATGCACTTTTTACATCCATTTGGTATAGTTTAAAATTCATAAAACTAGCATAGGCACACAATATTCGTATAGCTTCTAGCCTAGCAACAGGTGCAAATGTTTCTCCATAGTCTATACCTTCTTGTTGACTATAGCCTTGGGCTACAAGTCGAGCTTTGTTTCTAATCACATTTCCATGCTCATCTAGTTTATTTCTAAAGACCCACTTGGTTCCTATGGGCTTTTGATTCCTAGGTCTAGGTACTAGATCCCATACCTCATTTCTGGTGAATTGGTCAAGTTCTTCTTGCATGGCGTTTATCCAATATTCATCTTGCTCAGCATCAGCAAAACTCTTTGGCTCAAGCATTGAGACGAAGGCAACATTGCTAAGGTATTTTCTAAGCTGATCTCTGGTCATCAACTTGTTGTTGGCAGCATCAAGAATGGCATGTTCTGTATGTCCTCTTGGGATCTTTATTTCCTTGGGCAATGTTGAGTCGTTTGGAAGAGGTGTTTCTACAATCTCTACAGGAATAGATTGGTCAGCAAATGATATTTCAATTTCTTGCTTACCTTGGGTTAGCTTCTGGTTGATCAGCGGAAGCTGAGGTTGGTTCATCTTCTTCGAGCTGGGCTGACTTACCTGTAGGGTCAGTTTCATCGAACTCAACATGTACAGACTCTTCTACAATTTGAGTTCTTTTATTGAATACTCTATATGCTTTACTGTTTGTTGAGTACCCCAAAAAGATCGCTTCGTCAGCTTTAGCATCAAATTTAGCAAGGTTGTCTTTTGTATTTAGTATAAAGCATTTACACCCAAAGGCACGAAAGTATCCAATGTTGGGCTTTCGTCCTTTCCAAAGCTAATATGGGGTTTTCTTAAGTATAGGTCTAACTAGAGCCCTATTCAGTATGTAACATGCCGTGTGAACAGCTTCACCCCAGAAGTACTTTGGAAGCCTATTTTCACTCAGCATTGTCCTAGCTATTTCGACAATAGTTCTATTTTTCCTTTCAACAACCCCATTTTGTTGAGGTGTTCTAGGAGCGGAGAAATTGTGGTCAATACCACTGGTTTCACAGAATTCATCAAACTATTGGTTTTTGAATTCTCCACCATTGTCGCTTCTAATGTGAGCTACTCTTAGGTCTTTGTCATTTTCAAGCTTTTTAATCAGTGTGGTAAACATCTCAAAAGTTTCATCCTTGCTACTCAGCAAGATGATCCAAGTGTACCGAGAGAAATCATCTACAATAACCAAGGAAAATTTCTTACCTCCCAAGATGAGTGGCTGGATAGGTCCGAAAAGATCCAAGTGTAGTAATTCCAATGGTCTTTTGGTTGAGACAATGTTTTTGCTATGAAATGACTTTTTAGTTTGTTTGCCTTGCTAACAAGCTTTACACAGTTGATCTTTTTCAAACTTTAATTTGGGTAATCCCTCAACTAATTGCTTTTTAGCTAATTTGGCAAGAAGGTCCATGCTGACATGCCCAAGTCTTCTATGCCATAGCCAGGAGTTGTCCTCTTTAGACACTAAGCATATGTTTTTAGAAAACTGTTTTTCTAAGTTCAACATGTATACATTTTCTACACGAGGGGCAGTTAAGATCAATTCATTTGTATTTCCCTCGAGTATTTGACACTTAGTATCATCAAATACAACCTTTTTGCCGCTCTTGCAAAGCTGAGCTACACTCAGCAGGTTGTATTTGAGACCTTTAACTAGGGAGACAGACTCAATGGTTGGGTTACCTCCGATAGTACCTGAGCCGACTATCTTACCCTTCTTGTTGTCTCCAAAGCTTACGCGTCCACCTCGTTTAAGCTCTAGTGTGATGAACTGAGTTTCATCACCTGTCATGTGTCTTGAACATGCGCTGTCTATATACCAAAGCTTTGATTTCTCCACGCATGTCAAGCTGACCTGCATTTTAAACTATTCGTTTTTAGGTACCCAATTCTTTTTGGGTCATTTCTTGTTAGTGTAAACAGGTGCAAAGTCATATTTTAACTTGTGATGACATACATTTGTAGTATGGCCACTTTTACCACAAAAGCCACACACAGTTGCCCTTTTAGGGTGATATTGAGTGTGGTCAGCATTGTTGTGCTGAGCATGCCAGCATACCTTGGTAGTATGACCTTTCTTACCACAAAAGTCACATTGGACAGTCTGTTTGTTATGTCAGCACACAACTTTTGTGTGTCCTTTCTTCCCACAACAGCTACATTGAGTAAACTGTTTATGCTGACCAGTACCTGAGTACTCAGCATGGGGTTTATTCTTAGTTGAACCTTTTATTTGGTTCTGTAAAGTAGTGACATCCTTTCTAAGTTTCTTTGACTCAGTTTGAACCTCTGTGACAAACTCATGTATAATTTGCATGTTGGTATGTAAGTCAGAGTTGTCCTGGAGGAGATATCGGAGGTCACTCAGCTTGACCTCTTCAATCTCGTCACACCGTCTGCTGAGTGCTTTAATCTTTTTGTTACACTTCTTAGTTAGTGTATATAAGTCACTCAGGGCATTTACCATTTCGTTTCTAAGCAAAAGTAAGGATGTTAGCTCATTGTTGTTTTCCTCCTGCTCGGAATCTTCAGAGAGGCCAGCTTGCTCAGATTGGGATTGGTCAGCTCCATCGTCTACCATGAAACATATGTTGGCTGTTTCATTTTGCTCAGCTTCAGATGATGTTGACACATCACTGTCACTCCATGTGGCTACCATAGCCTTTTTGCTTCCCTTCTTCTCCTTTTTGAGGTTGGGACAGCTTGACTTGATGTGCCCAGTTTGATAACACTCAAAACATGTGACAGACTTCGAGCTGTCCTTCTTGTACTTGTCACTTGACTCAGCTTTATGTTGGGGTTTAGTGTCCTATAGTCAATTGTTGCAGGATACAAACTTAATGTAAATGAATTGTTCTTTATATCATTTGTTTTAATGAGATATATGTTTTATAACTATATAAAGGCAATCCCTTTTAAGCACTAAATAAAGTCTAATAAAAGGAAATCCGTAAGTTTGTTTAAAGTGATTATAAAGTGTTCATACAAGCATGAAGTGAGACAAAACTTTATAATAAACTAATAAACTTAAAACCACCCCAAGTCAAGTGATATGTTTAGGATTGATATATCACTGTTGAGACTTGTATGTAACAATGTCTTCTATCCGACAGAAAGCTGATCTCACAAGCTTCATATATATATAGATATCTGGACAGTTACATAGATCCGATGAAACGTCGTTCATTAGGATTGGGGATCCAACTTGAGATAACAGGATGGGTAGATTCATCCTTGTCACCTGTTCATCTCATTGGTATTAATAGGTATAACTAATCCTCAGACTCAAAGGAATGTTAATTGGTCATCCTGAATTACTGAATGTGAGACTTTGATCCTGTGGTCCCACGATCCTTAACAGAGATGACTCTAGGGTGTGAACTGCAAAGGTTGGGTGTCACAGGAGGTAATGTCAGGGTAGTTATACATTGGATTGAGCATTTATCACTCCCGATTAATAGGAGATACATCCAAGGATCGCTTGTGGAAGACTCGACTCTAAATCCTTGCAAGGTGATAGCTTAAGAGTAGAAATACAGATTTCACTTAACCTATCTATTTGAGTTGACTCGGCCTGTACAAGTAAAACGAACGTCTCGCTATATGTGACTTGACATCACCCATAGTCATAAGATTCAGTTCAAGGATGTAGTTGATAAAGGATCGAATTATACTGTAACTAATACGGAAGGGTTAACGACAGAATCAACCTGTCTTCTTAACGGACTCTGGGAGAATGATTACAGACTTGCCTATAACATACTCAGTACATCATTCCGTTATGCAAGGATTAAATATAATTCTTGAAGAAATTAATTTAATAGTTGCATACGGCCAGAAGTAGTAAGAACCTAATGGATCACACATAAGACTTGGAACCAAAAGAGAGATGGATATGATTAATAGATGGAAGCCCAATTGAGCCCAGTAAGGCCCATTTATATAGAGGGGGCCGAAATTTATATATAGTAAATAAGGAATTATTTTAATTCCATTAATCCTAATTTGATTAGGTTTGTGAATTAAATTAATTAAGAGATAATTAAGTTAGGAGTTTTAATTAGATTAATATACTCCTATTATTATCCAATTAGGTTATTTATTATTATCCTAAATGTATTTGATATATTATAAGATAATAATTAGGAATCCTATTCCGAATGGAATTCCTATTAAGTAACCTATTCCTATCTAACTAGGGTTTAGATACAAGCGACTATATATACCCCCTCCCTATGAGAATTTCTACCATGCTAATCCTCTCCCCTTATTGTGATTTTCGAAACCTACATTAAGTGAGAGAGATTGAATTCGCATCCCCTAGTTCGTGGACAAGAATTCATACGGCTTCCGTCAATTGATTAATCTCATCCATCTCCTTTTCTCTTTGATCTTGTGTTGGTTAATTAGAGGCAATCTAATTTGGTTGCATCTCATAAGGGTTGATTCTAACTTAATCTCACCGTGTTCACGAAAGAAAGAAAAACAATCAAAAGGGTTGCATCTCAGGTCAGTTCACTATTTCCCGGATTCCCGGAGATTGAACCGTCGGATCGTCGCGATTTTTGGACAGTAGCTTCTAGACATAGTCTTCCACGTTTTCACCGAAGGGATTGTCATTCCGATGTCTGGAAGGTCTGTTTCGGATAGGGGAAGATTGGTAAACAGTTTACATCTCCTTTGAAGTTGTGGGCACTTCGTTTGCAACGGTAGATTGATCATCGAAAGGTATTTCTTCTTATCCCTCTTTATATGAAATAACGATTAACGGATCCTATGGTTAAAAGGAAGTAGGCTAAAAATTTTATATTTCCGCTGCTGTACCTTAGCCTTAATTTCCTTCAGTGGTATCAGAGCCATCGTTAAATCCGTTATTTCATATATGAAAATTTAGAAGTTTTCAATAGGAGTGAATAAATATTTATGGTTAGGATTAATTAACAAATAGTTTGATTAATTAATTCTAAAGATAAATAAATTTTAGTTAATTGTTAATTAAAATTGATTATGCGTATGTTCCTAATTATTTCGGTTGATAATCATTATAACAAAATCTATTTGTTTTATAGTTAGGTTAATAAAATTAGTATTATTAATTCTAAAAGATAAAACGAAAATCTATTGTAGTTTTTCCTATTTCTGAAAACCGTTTTTAAAATCGTTTTAAAATCTGATATATATATTTAAAAAAAAAATAAAATACGACAGCGGCTCGGGTCGCGCCTCACGGCGCGACCAGCCGCGTGCGCGGCCGCGGGGCTGCTGCCAAACGGCAGCAGCCCAGTTTCGGGCCCAAGCTCGAATCCCACTTGATTTTAATTGTTAAAATCGGCTTGAATATAATTTATATATATATATATATATGTTTCGGAAATTAATAGTTTTCTGTTTTGATTATCGAATGAAAATTCGTTTAAAAGTTTGTTTTTACCAAGTTGTAAATCAAAGTGTTAAATGAATTGAAATCAAAATAATTGGGAGATGCATAATCGACGTTTTATATGGTTATATTAATCTAAGGATTAATATAAAGATACAAAACGATTAGAAGTAAAATTGGATGAAAGTTAATTTGACGAGTTAATGTGATTAACCTAAATATTACATAAGCCAATCAACCAATTAAACTTATTTAATTGAGTCTATGCATGTTTGGAGTTATGGACATATTTGGACCCTCTTTTAGTCTTTTGGTATTTTTGAAATAGGGCCTGCGCGTCCTGCCTTTCTACTATCTATTGTAATTTCTCCTCTCATCTGATTCCCTTCAATTCAATTGAAGTTTTCTTATAGTAGTATAGAAATTAATATGTAATTTCAAGGCGCCATGGAGAAGACGGAGGACCTAAAGAGAAATATGTAATAGTTAGTATTTCCTTAGGTTTGGCCTTTTATTCCGTCTCTGACTCGACGGAATAATTTAGATGATATGTCCATAACGCCAATGTATGTGAATGTATGTATGTCTGATGTATGCTAAAGCAAATCAAGACTAAGTTAGATTATGAGACTTAAATAAAATCCCTCGTTAAAAAGTTAAGTAAATAAGCAAGTTATTAAAATCGGTTGCCCCTCCCTAATATTATAATTCAGCCGGCAGTATTGGGGGCCTTTGGGTTGTTGAGCAAACTCAAGCTCGGGGTCTTATGGTAACACCTGAATTATCGAAAGTCATTCTTTCATGAATATGGGGTAATACTTAAATTAGATTATGATAATTGGATGAGCAAACTCATGTTGTCATAAACTAATGGGCAATATGGTTGGGATTAATGTGAATAGCATATTAGTTAATAATGTGGTTAGTAACCCAATAACCTAGGAGTCACATTCAAGATGTGATTGATTACATGAATCTACCTAACAAATGAGACTAGCTTGTTGAGCAAACTCAAGGTGAAATCTCAGGAGTTAGGATCCTAGCTCACTAAAGGATTTGTGAAATTCTTCGAATTAATATGGAGGGTTATTAATTTGACAAAATAGTGGGAGCAATCTGAAATAAACTAAAAGGCCTATAGTTTTAGATTGATATACTTTAAAGCAAATGAATGACATACGTTTACTCTTTCTCACATCTCAAGTTTTAAATTAAAACACTCTTAAAATCATGACTAACACCAATCTGCAAAATACATTTACCGATAACAAGTTGAATAGTTCAAACTTCACCGACTGGTATCGCAACCTCAAAATTGTTTTGAAGTTCGATAAAATAGGGTATGTATTTGATACATCGATACCCCCTATCCCTGAGGATGATGCTCCCATCGAGGAAATCGATGCTTACCAGAAGCACAAGGCTGATGACAATCATGCCGGATGCATCATACTTGCATCGATGACATCGGAATTAAAAAGGCAACTATGCATGTTCCATCATCGTGCACCTAAAGGAACTGTTTGGGAAACAGACCAGGTGCGAACGCTACTAGATATCCAAGTTGCTATATCGTTGCAAGATGCAAGAGGGCACATCTATAATGACACATTGTGTCAAGATGATTGGCTACATTACCAAACTTTCTAGTATTGGATTCGCGATGGATAACGAACTAAGTGTAGACTTAATTCTTCAATCCCTCCCAAAGAGTTATTCATAGTTCATCATGAACTATCAGATGAATGACTTGCAAACCTCTCTTGAAGAGCTTGCAAATATGCTCAAGTCAGTTGAGCCCAATATTCAGAAAGACAAGGCTATACCGGCTCTTGTCATAGAGGGATCAAAGAAGAGGAAAGGGAATTCTCCCAATCCTAAACATCCCAAGAAAGGTAAGAAAGCCATGCCCACTAAAGTTAAGGGAAAGGAAGTGAAGAAGCCCAAAAGAAAGTGCCACTATTGTGGTGACGTGGGGCATTGGAAGAGAAATTGTTCTTTGTACCGAGCTACCCTCCAGAAGGGAAAAGCCGGTACTCCAACATATGGTATGTTCTATAAAGAACAAACATTGCAATTTTTTATAGAGATTCGATTTTCTATTTCTCAGGAATATCACAAAATGGGATTTATGTGTTGATTTCTGTTTTTCGCAATTGATACCAAAAGACATAAGCTAGATAATTCAACTTGTGGCATTGTCATATAAACAAGAGACGCATGCTAAAGCTACATTCAGATGGGCTTATAGATCCAATTGATCCTGAATCATTGGAAACATGCGAATCATGTTTAAAAGGTAAAATGACAAAGACACCCTTTAGCAATAAAGGTGAGCGTGTATCAGACACTCTAGGACTTATTCATTCAGATGTATGCGGTCCTATGTCAGTCCAAGCAAGAGGAGGATTCAGATACTTCATTAGCTTCATAGATGACCATACTCGATATGGTTATATCTACTTGATGAGGCACAAATCAGAAGTCTTTGACAAGTTCAAATGCTTCAAGAATGAAGTGGAAAATCAATTAGGAAAGAAAATAAAGACGCTTCGATCTGATCGAGGTGGCGAATATCTTTCTGATGATTTTTTGAATTATCTAACTGAATGTGGGATATGCTCACAATGGACACCTCCCTATACACCACAACACAATGGTGTATCCGAGAGGAGAAAACGTACCCTATTAGATATGGTACGATCCATGATGAGCATGGCCATACTTCCAAAGACGTTCTGGGGCTATGCCTTAGAAACTGCCCTCTTCACCCTGAACCGAGTACCAACGAAATCCGCTAGTTCCACACCATATGAATTGTTCGTTGGTAAGAAACCCGTGTTCTCGTTTATGAGAGTATGGGGTTGTTCAGCATATGTCAAACGCATTGCGTCCGACAAATTAGATTCTAAATCTGATAAATGTTTCTTCATTGGATATCCCAGGGAAACCATAGGGTATTACTTCTATCATCCAGATGATCAGAAAGTAATAGTATCCAAGCACGCAACCTTCTTAGAGAAAGAGTTTCTCGAAGAAACACAAAAGGGAAGCGTGATTGAACTCGACGAAGTTCAAGAGGAAGAAACACCGACTGAAACAACAGAAGCGGTTGAGGTACCCGAAAAGTCCCATTAGATGAGACTCCAGTGGCACCTATTCGTAGATCACGAAGAGTTCGTGAACTCCCAGTTAGATATGGTTTTCTAGTGGGAGATGATAACGAGGTTCCCGTGTTAGACGACGAACCCGAAAACTACGAAGAGGCTCTTACTAGTCCAGATTCTAAAGCATGGCTTGAGGCCATGGATTCTGAAATGGATTCCATGTATACTAACCAAGTGTGGACTTTGGTTGATCCACCCGAAGGGATAATTCCCATTGGGTGCAGGTGGATCTTCAAAAAGAAGACTGACATGGATGGAAAGGTTAGCACCTACAAAGCTAGGTTAGTAGCGAAAGGATATCGTCAGAAGCAAGGAATTGATTATGACGAAACTTTCTCTCCTGTGGCTATGTCCAAATCAATCAGAATCATGCTTGCAATTGCCGCTCATTTTGATTATGAGATTTGGCAAATGGATGTGAAAACAGCTTTCCTAAATGGAAACCTGCTTGAGGATGTATACATGATGCAGCCTGAAGGTTTCATATCAAATGATGCAAATAAAGTTTGCAAACTTCAGAGATCCATTTATGGACTCAAGCAAGCATCTAGAAGCTGGAACAAGCGTTTTGACGAAACCATAAAACAATTTGGTTTCGAACAAAATTGCGAAGAAGCTTGCATTTACAAGAAAGCAAGTGGGAGCTCTATAGCATTTCTCATACTATATGTGGACGATATACTGTTAATGGGAAATGACATTGCTCTATTACAATCGGTAAAAGTATGGCTATCCGGTAACTTCTCAATGAAAGACCTTGGTGAAGCAGCCTATATACTTGGTATAAAGATCTACATGGATAGATCGCGTAGACTGCTTGGTCTTTCACAGGCTACATACATTGAAAATGTGCTAAATCGGTTTAGCATGCTTGAATCGAAACGAGGTAACTTACCCATGGTACATGGAGTAAAGTTAAACAATCATCAATGTCCTAAAACTGATGATGACAAATGACACATGGCTGTAGTCCCGTACGCCAGCGCGATCGGTTCGATTATGTATGCTATACTATGCACTAGACCTGACGTAGCATTCGCGTTATCTGTAACGAGTCGTTACTAAGGGAATCCGGGAGACGAGCATTGGATTGCCGTCAAGAACATTCTTAAGTACTTGAGAAGGACTAAAGATATGTTCCTAGTGTACGGAGAAGGAGATCTGAAAATTGAAGGATTTTCAGACGCTAGTCATCTCACAGATGAGAATGATTTTAAATCCCAATCAGGATACCTGTTTATCTTGAATGGGGGCGCGGTCAGTTGGAAAAGTTCCAAGTAGGGAAGCGTAGCTTTCTCTACGACCGAGTCAGAGTACATCGCTGCTGCGGAAGCAGCAAAGGAAGCAGTTTGGATTAGAAAGTTCATTACAGAACTAGGAGTGGTGCCTGACATTGTCAATCCCATTACTCTGTACTGTGATAACAATGGAGCCATTGCACAAGCAAAGGAACCACGGTCTCATAATGCATCCCAGCACTACCTAAAGCGATACCACATCATAAGAGAGATTGTGGCTAGAGGAGATGTGAGAATAGAAAGAGTACCTACAGAGGACAACGTTGCAGATCCGTTGACAAAGCCTTTAACCCAGAAAGTACATGATCGTCATTTAACTTCTACTGGGATAAGTTTTAGAAACAATTGGCTTTAGTCCAAGTGGGAGTATGTTGGGGTTTAGTGTCCTATAGTCAATTGTTGCAGGATACAAACTTAATGTAAATGAATTGTTCTTTATATCATTTGTTTTAATGAGATATATGTTTTATAACTATATAAAGGCAATCCCTTTTAAGCACTAAATAAAGTCTAATAAAAGGAAATCCGTAAGTTTGTTTAAAGTGATTATAAAGTGTTCATACAAGCATGAAGTGAGACAAAACTTTATAATAAACTAATAAACTTAAAACCACCCCAAGTCAAGTGATATGTTTAGGATTGATATATCACTGTTGAGACTTGTATGTAACAATGTCTTCTGTCCGAAAGAAAGCTGATCTCACAAGCTTCATATATATAGATATCTGGACAGTTACATAGATCCGATGAAACGTCGTTCATTAAGATTGGGGATCCGACTTGAGATAACAGGATGGGTAGATTCATCCTTGTCACCTGTTCATCTCATTGGTATTAATAGGTATAACTAATCCTCAGACTCAAAGGAATGTTAATTGGTCATCCTGAATTACTGAATGTGAGACTTTGATCATGTGGTCCCACGATCCTTAACAGAGATGACTCTAGGGTGTGAACTGCAAAGGTTGGGTGTCACAGGAGGTAATGTCAGGGTAGTTATACATTGGATTGAGCATTTATCACTCCCGATTAATGGGAGATACATCCAAGGATCGCTTGTGGAAGACTCGACTCTAAATCTTTGCAAGGTGATAGCTTAAGAGTAGAAATACAGATTTCACTTAACCTATCTATTTGAGTTGACTCGGCCTGTACAAGTAAAACGAACGTCTCGCTATATGTGACTTGACATCACCCATAGTCATAAGATTCAGTTCAAGGATGTAGTTGATAAAGGATCGAATTATACTGTAACTAATACGGAAGGGTTAACGACAGAATCAACCCGTCTTCTTAACGAACTCTGGGGGAATGATTACAGACTTGCCTATAACATACTTAGTACATCATTCCGTTATGCAAGGATTAAATATAATTTTTGAAGAAATTAATTTAATAGTTGCATACGGCCAGAAGTAGTAAGAACCTAATGGATCACACATAAGACTTGGAACCAAAAGAGAGATGGATATGATTAATAGATGGAAGCCCAATTGAGCCCAGTAAGGCCCATTTATATAGAGGGGGCCGAAATTTATATTTAGTAAATAAAGAATTATTTTAATTCCATTAATCCTAATTTGATTAGGTTTGTGAATTAAATTAATTAAGAGATAATTAAGTTAATTAGATTAATATACTCCTATTATTATCCAATTAGGTTATTTATTATTATCCTAAATGTATTTGATATATTATAAGATAATAATTAGGAATCCTATTCCGAATGGAATTCCTATTAAGTAACCTATTCCTATCTAACTAGGGTTTAGATACAAGCGACTATATATACCTCCTCCCTATGAGAATTTCTACCATGCTAATCCTCTCCCCTTATTGTGATTTTCGAAACCTACATTAAGTGAGAGAGATTGAATTCGCATCCCCTAGTTCGTGGACAAGAATTCATACGGCTTCCGTCAATTGATTAATCTCATCCATCTCCTTTTCTCTTTGATCTTGTGTTGGTTAATTAGAGGCAATCTAATTTGGTTGCATCTCATAAGGGTTGATTCTAACTTAATCTCACCGTGTTCACGAAAGAAAGAAAAACAATCAAAAAGGAGAAATTCGTTTTTCTTCGCCTACATCAGGTCAGTTCACTATTTCGCGGATTCCCGGAAATTGAACCGTCGGATCGTCGTGATGTTTGGACAGTAGCTTCTAGACATAGTCTTTCACGTTTCCACCGAAGGGATTGTCGTTCGGAGGTTTGGAAGATCTGTTTCGGATAGGGGCGGATTGGTAAACAGTTTACATCTCCTTTGAAGTTGTGGGCACTTCGTTTGCAACGGTAGATTGATCATCGAAAGGTATTTCTTCTTATCCCTCTTTATATGAAATAACGATTAACGGATCCTATGGTTAAAAGGAAGTAGGATAAAAATTTTATATTTCCGCTGCTATACCTTAGCCTTAATTTCCTTCAGTGGTATCAGAGCCATCGTTAAATCCGTTATTTCATATATGAAAATTTAGAAGTTTTCAATAGGATTGAATAAATATTTATGGTTAGGATTAATTAACAAATAGTTTGATTAATTAATTCTAAAGATAAATCAATTTTAGTTAATTATTAATTAAAATTGATTATGCGTATGTTCCTAATAATTTCGGTTGATAATCATTATAACAAAATCTATTTGTTTTATAGTTAGGTTAATAAAATTAGTTTTATTAATTCTAAAAGATAAAACGGAAATCTATTGTAGTTTTTCCTATTTCTGAAAATCGTTTTTAAAATCGTTTTAAAATCTGATATATATATATATATATACATATATTTATATTTAAAAAAAAATAAAATACGACAGCGGCTCGGGTCGCGCCTCACGGCGCGACCAGCCGCTGTCGCGCGGCTGCTGCCTCGCGGCAGCAGCCGCGTGCGTAGACGCGGGGCTGCTGCCAAACGGCAGCAGCCCAGTTTCGGGCCCAAGCTCGAATCCCACATGATTTTAATTGTTAAAATCGGCTTGAATATAATTTATATATATATATATATATATGTTTCGGAAATTAATAGTTTTCTGTTTTGATTATCGAATGAAAATTCGTTTAAAAGTTTGTTTTTACCAAGTTGTAAATCAAAGTGTTAAATGAATTGAAATCAAAATAATTGGGACATGCATAATCGACGTTTTATATGGTTATATTAATCTAAGGATTAATATAAAGATACAAAACGATTAGAAGTAAAATTGGATGAAAGTTAATTTGACGAGTTAATGTGATTAACCTAAATATTACATAAGCCGGTTATGTAATCAACCAATTAAATTTATTTAATTGAGTCTATGCATGTTTGGAGTTATGGACATATTTGGACCCTCTTTTAGTCTTTTGGTATTTTTGAAATAGGGCCTGCGCGTCCTGCCTTTCTACTATCTATTGTAATTTCTCCTCTCATCTGATTCCCTTCAATTCAATTGAAGTTTTCTTATAATAGTATAGAAATTAATATGTAATTTCAAGGCGCCATGGAGAAGACGGAGGACCTAAAGAGAAATATGTAATAGTTAGTATTTCCTTAGGTTTGGCCTTTTATTCCGTCTCTGGCTCGACGGAATAATTTAGATGATATGTCCATAACGCCAATGTATGTGAATGTATGTATGTCTGATGTATGCTAAAGCAAATCAAGACTAAGTTAGATTATGAGACTTAAATAAAATCCCTCGTTAAAAAGTTAAGTAAATAAGCAAGTTATTAAAATCGGTTGCCCCTCCCTAATATTATAATTCAGCCGGCAGTACTGGGGGCCTTTGGGTTGTTGAGCAAAGTCAAGATCGGGGTCTTATGATAACACCTGAATTATCGAAAGTCATTCTTTCATGAATATGGGGTAATACTTAAATTAGATTATGATAATTGGATGAGCAAACTCATGTTGTCATAAACTAATGGGCAATATGGTTGGGATTAATGTGAATAGCATATTAGTTACTAATGTGGTTAGTAACCCAATAACCTAGGAGTCACATTCAAGATGTGATTGATTACATGAATCTACCTAACAAATGAGACTAGCTTGTTGAGCAAACTCAAGGCGAAATCTCAGGAGTTAGGATCCTAGCTCACTAAAGGATTTGTGAAATTCTTCGAATTAATATGGAGGGTTATTAATTTGACAAAATAATGGGAGCAATCTGAAATAAACTAAAAGGCCTATAGTTTTAGATTGATATACTTTAAAGCAAATGAATGACATACGTTTACTCTTTCTCACATCTCAAGTTTTAAATTAAAACACTCTTAAAATCATGACTAACACCAATCTGCAAAATACATTTACCGATAACAAGTTGAATAGTTCAAAATTCACCGACTGGTATCGCAACCTCAAAATTGTTTTGAAGTTCGATAAAATAGGGTATGTATTTGATACATCGATACCCCCTATCCCTGAGGATGATGCTCCCATCGAGGAAATCGATGCTTACCAGAAGCACAAGGCTGATGACGATCATGCCGGATGCATCATACTTGCATCGATGACATCGGAATTAAAAAGGCAACTACGCCTGTTCCATCATCGTGCACCTAAAGGAACTGTTTGGGAAACAGACCAGGTGCGAACGCTACGAGATATCCAAGTTGCTATATCATTGCAAGATGCAATAGGGCACATCTATAATGACACATTGTGTCAAGATGATTGGCTACATTACCAAACTTTCTAGTATTGGATTCGCGATGGATAACGAACTAAGTGTAGACTTAATTCTTCAATCCCTCCCAAAGAGTTATTCATAGTTCATCATGAACTATCAGATGAATGACTTGCAAACCTCTCTTGAAGAGCTTGCAAATATGCTCAAGTCAGTTGAGCCCAATATTCAGAAAGACAAGGCTATACCGGCTCTTGTCATAGAGGGATCAAAGAAGAGGAAAGGGAATTCTCCCAATCCTAAACATCCCAAGAAAGGTAAGAAAGCCATGCCCACTAAAGTTAAGGGAAAGGAAGTGAAGAAGCCCAAAAGAAAGTGCCACTATTGTGGTGACGTGGGGCATTGGAAGAGAAATTGTTCTTTGTACCGAGCTACCCTCTAGAAGGGAAAAGCCGGTACTCCAACATATGGTATGTTCTATAAAGAACAAACATTGCAATTTTTATAGAGATTCGATTTTCTATTTCTCAGGAATATCACAAAATGGGATTTATGTGTTGATTTCTGTTTTTCGCAATTGATACCAAAAGACATAAGCTAGACAATTCAACTTGTGGCATTGTCATATAAACAAGAGACGCATGCTAAAGCTACATTCAGATGGGCTTATAGATCCAATTGATCCTGAATCATTGGAAACATGCGAATCATGTTTAAAAGGTAAAATGACAAAGACACCCTTTAGCAATAAAGGTGAGCGTGTATCAGACACTCTAGGACTTATTCATTCAGATGTATGCGGTCCTATATCAGTCCAAGCAAGAGGAGGATTCAGATACTTCATTAGCTTCATAGATGACCATACTCGATATGGTTATATCTACTTGATGAGGCACAAATCAGAAG
Source organism: Euphorbia lathyris (assembly GCF_963576675.1). NCBI lineage: Eukaryota > Viridiplantae > Streptophyta > Magnoliopsida > Malpighiales > Euphorbiaceae > Euphorbia > Euphorbia lathyris. The sequence goes on from NC_088915.1 coordinate 65,321,199, forward strand.
CCTTTGACAAGTTCAAATGCTTCAAGAATGAAGTGGAAAATCAATTAGGAAAGAAAATAAAGACGCTTCGATCTGATCGAGGTGGCAAATATCTTTCTGATGATTTTCTGAATTATCTAACTGAATGTGGGATATGCTCACAATGGACACCTCCCTATACACCACAACACAATGGTGTATCCGAGAGGAGAAACCGTACCCTATTAGATATGGTACGATCCATGATGAGCATGGCCATACTTCCAAAGACGTTCTGGGGCTATGCCTTAGAAACTGCCCTCTTCACCCTGAACCGAGTACCAACGAAATCCGCTAGTTCCACACCATATGAATTGACGAAACCTGTGTTCTCGTTTATGAGAGTATGGGGTTGTTCAGCATATGTCAAACGCATTGCGTCCGACAAATTAGATTCTAAATCTGATAAATGTTTCTTCATTGGATATCCCAGGGAAACCATAGGGTATTACTTCTATCATCCAGATGATCAGAAAGTAATAGTATCCAAGCACGCAACCTTCTTAGAGAAAGAGTTTCTCGAAGAAACACAAAAAGGAAGCGTGATTGAACTCGACGAAGTTCAAGAGGAAGAAACACCGACTGAAACAACAGAAGCGGTTGAGGTACCCGAAGAAGTCCCATTAGATGAGACTCCAGTGGCACCTATTCGTAGATCATGAAGAGTTTGTGAACTCCCAGTTAGATATGGTTTTCTAGTGGGAGATGATAACGAGGTTCCCGTGTTAGACGACGAACCCGAAAACTACGAAGAGGCTCTTACTAGTCCAGATTCTAAAGCATGGCTTGAGGCCATGGATTATGAAATGGATTCCATGTATACTAACCAAGTGTGGACTTTGGTTGATCCACCCGAAGGGATAATTCCCATTGGGTGCAGGTGGATCTTCAAAAAGAAGACTGACATGGATGGAAAGGTTAGCACCTAAAAGCTAGGTTAGTAGCGAAAGGATATCGTCAGAAGCAAGGAATTGATTATGACGAAACTTTCTCTCATGTGGCTATGTCCAAATCAATCAGAATCATGCTTGCAATTGCCGCTCATTTTGATTATGAGATTTGGCAAATGGATGTGAAAACAGCTTTCCTAAATGGAAACCTGCTTGAGGATGTATACATGATGCAGCCTGAAGGTTTCATATCAAAGGATGCAAATAAAGTTTGCAAACTTCAGAGATCCATTTATGGACTCAAGCAAGCATCTAGAAGCTGGAACAAGCGTTTTGACGAAACCATAAAACAATTTGGTTTCGAACAAAATTGCGAAGAAGCTTGCATTTACAAGAAAGCAAGTGGGAGCTCTATAGCATTTCTCATACTATATGTGGACGATATACTGTTAATGGGAAATGATATTGCTCTATTACAATCGGTAAAAGTATGGTTATCCGGTAACTTCTCAATGAAAGACCTTGGTGAAGCAGCCTATATACTTGGTATAAAGATCTACATGGATAGATCGCGTAGACTGCTTGGTCTTTCACAGGCTACATACATTGAAAAGGTGCTAAATCGGTTTAGCATGCTTGAATCGAAACGAGGTAACTTACCCATGGTACATGGAGTAAAGTTAAACAATCATCAATGTCCTAAAACTGATGATGACAAACGACGCATGGCTGTAGTCCTGTACGCCAGCGCGATCGGTTCGATTATGTATGCTATGCTATGCACTAGACCTGACGTAGCATTCGCGTTATCTGTAACGAGTCGTTACTAAGGGAATCCGGGAGACGAGCATTGGATTGCCGTCAAGAACATTCTTAAGTACTTGAGAAGGACTAAAGATATGTTCCTAGTGTACGGAGAAGGAGATCTGAAAATTGAAGGATTTTCAGACGCTAGTCATCTCACAGATGAGAATGATTTTAAATCCCAATCAGGATACCTATTTATCTTGAATGGGGGCGCGGTCAGTTGGAAAAGTTCCAAGCAGGGAAGCGTAGCTTTCTCTACGACTGAGTCAGAGTACATCGCTGCTGCGGAAGCAGCAAAGGAAGCAGTTTGGATTAGAAAGTTCATTACAGAACTAGGAGTGGTGCCTGGCATTGTCAATCCCATTACTCTGTACTGTGATAACAATGGAGCCATTGCACAAGCAAAGGAACCACGGTCTCATAATGCATCCAAGCACTACCTAAAGCGATACCACATCATAAGAGAGATTGTGGCTAGAGGAGATGTGAGAATAGAAAGAGTACCTACAGAGGACAACGTTGCAGATCCGTTGACAAAGCCTTTAACCCAGAAAGTACATGATCGTCATTTAACTTCTACTGGGATAAGTTTTAGAAACAATTGGCTTTAGTCCAAGTGGGAGTATGTTGGGGTTTAGTGTCCTATAGTCAATTGTTGCAGGATACAAACTTAATGTAAATGAATTGTTCTTTATATCATTTGTTTTAATGAGATATATGTTTTATAACTATATAAAGGCAATCCCTTTTAAGCACTAAATAAAGTCTAATAAAAGGAAATCCGTAAGTTTGTTTAAAGTGATTATAAAGTGTTCATACAAGCATGAAGTGAGACAAAACTTTATAATAAACTAATAAACTTAAAACCACCCCAAGTCAAGTGATATGTTTAGGATTGATATATCACTGTTGAGACTTGTATGTAACAATGTCTTCTGTCCGACAGAAAGCTGATCTCACAAGCTTCATATATATAGATATCTGGACAGTTACATAGATCCGATGAAACGTCGTTCATTAAGATTGGGGATCCGACTTGAGATAACAGGATGGGTAGATTCATCATTGTCACCTGTTCATCTCATTGGTATTAATAGGTATAACTAATCCTCAGACTCAAAGGAATGTTAATTGGTCATCCTGAATTACTGAATGGGTAGATTCATCCTTGTCACCTGTTCATCTCATTTGAAGTTGTGAGCACTTCGTTTGCAACGGTAGATTGATCATCGAAAGGTATTTCTTCTTATCCCTCTTTATATGAAATAACGATTAACGGATCCTATGGTTAAAAGGAAGTAGGCTAAAAATTTTATATTTCCGCTGCTATACCTTAGCCAGTGTCTATTGGGAGACCATAATGCAGAAGCCTCCATATCGGAATGGATCGAGATGGAGGAATCTATGTCGTCCAAATAAATGTAGACCATATGGCCAGTGTCTGTTGTTGTCTCAAGGAAGGATACCAATTTTTTACTAAATATATGCCATCCCGAGATGACTTCCAAAAAGGAACATCAATACTTTCCTGACTTGGAATTTTCTTTTAATTTCCAACTTCAAATCATCGAGAAAATAAGAAGGAAGAAACTAGTGGCCATTACTCCAATAATTAGAAATAGAATCTCCAGAAAGATTCTTACAATTACGGAGCAGATTAAGATTATCCATAATGGAAGGATAAAGCCAATTATCATACTAGAAATTAAGATACGTGTCTGCCCCAATCCATCATCCAATATCATCTCGAAAACGAATAAAAGAGGCACAAGTGGAGCTCCAAATCGTAGAGCTAATGGGAGAGGTACGTGCATTCTTTGCATGATTGAGGAACCTGTGAGTAATAATCGTGATAGGGAAACGTGTACTCGTATAAAAATCCCAACTCAAGCGAGTCAATAAAGCCTGATTGAAAATTGATAAATTCTGTAGGCCAATACCTCATTCCTTCTTTGGTAAAAAAACAAATTTTTCATGGAACCGATATTAATTTTTTTCATCAACAGAACGAGTCTAAAGAAAATTATGAATAGCTTTTGAAATTTTGTCAATAAGGAGAGAATGCCATCGATATACAGAAAATGAGTGGATCAAGGAGCTCATAATCACAGAATCAACTAAAGCAAGGCATCTTGCCATTGAAAGCAGCTTGCGCTTGTAATTCGAGAATTTAGCAATAATACGATCAACTATTGGGCGTAGATATCTACTCTGAGGAGCTCCTATAAAAAGTGGCACCCCCAAATAATTAAAAGGATGACAATATCAGCAAGAGTCCTAGCCCGATGTTGTCTAATCCACGGGCTAAAGATCACCACTGACTTGTCCCAATTAACAGCTTGATCCGAGATAAGGCCATAATATTGAAAATGTGAGAAATTATGTGCATATTCTTAACCGAAGCTTTACGAAAAAGAAGTATATCATCCGCATATAACAAATGAGAAGGAAACTGTCAGTTTCGAGCATAAGAGGTTTGATTTAATCGGCCATCAGAAACAAGTTGGGTAATCCAACGGTTAAGAAAATCCTCTGCCAGGCAGAAAAGAATAGGTGAAAGAGGATTAAAGTTGATTTAAGTGGTAACAACTTCAAGTCGCTTAAATTAGAATCCTGAATTTGAATTCTAGCATACTCAATAGACTTTAATTGGTAGATGAGTCATTTAAACTCTAAAGAATACTTGAACAATCTCGAACCGATTAATTAGACTTAATGATAAAGAAACAATTGTAATTTAACAAATATACAACAATAACTCCAAATCTCAATGATAAATCAAAGTTACATTTGTACGTTTAAAGAATTTAATATAAGAAGAATATGAGGTGAAATAAAAAGTACAACACAAAGGAATATACCGAAAGAATATGTGTACAGCACTTATAAAATAAATAAATAACTAGATACTTTTTTAATTCAAAAAAAAAAAAAAAATAGATACTTTTTTTTTGAATCGAATAACTAGATACTTTTTAATAAAAAAAAAAAAATGGAAAGGGCATTTGATAATTTATTAAATAAATTAAAGGAAGTGAAGAAATTGTATGCGGTAGAAGAAAGAAAATGGAAAAAAAGAGAGGGAAGAAGTTGAAGCCCAAATATGGAAGAAGCGATTTTTGGATGAAAATTATAATTAAATTATAACTAAATTATATTATTAAAACAAATAAAATATAACTTTATATTCGAATTTAGAAATTTTAAACCTCAATTTATAAATTCTAAAATATATATTTTAGACTCATAAAATATAAATCTTAGTATTTCAAATATATTACAAATAATGTTTTTTTATATAGAAACTGGGGCGATACAGTAGCAATAATTTTGGAATCCCAACTAGGTTGGCACTCCAAGAGCATGCACTGAAAACCCGATATTATTAAAAATAAAATAAAATAATGTAACACAGAGAGGAAACGGAAAAACAAAGTAACAAAATAAAATAACAAAAAAGCAAAAAAACAAATAAATTAGCGAAATCTATAGTGACCAACATTACAGATATCATCAAATAGCAGTGAGAGGCAGAAGTACGGAGCCGAATGCCACCACGTAATGCCGGAGGAGGAGGTGACGCCGAAGCGGGCTAAAGCATCAACAACCCGATTACCTTCTCTATATATGTAGGTAATCATGACGGACATCTGCGAGCACTGTTGTAGACATTTCAACCAGTCTTGATGGACGGACCAAGGAACGTCGATATTAAAAATAATGATTTACTTAATTTGATATAATTCAAATGATTATTTAATATAATTGTAAATAATTTTTTAAATACGAATTTCCATGGCAAAATTCAGACATATCATCATGTTAAATTTATTTTTTTCTACATGTCGTGAAGCAAAATGACATCGTTTTGTTTTAAGGCATTTAAAAAGAAAAAAAAATTTGACGAGTGCTAATCTTTTTCTCTTTGAAAAACATCGGCAATGGGGAAGTTTCTAACAATATCATCGCTTGGCGGCGGCTGGTCATGAGGGAATATTGGGCGTCACTACCTTTCTGATCCTCCTATTTTTCTTTCTTCTCTTCTTTTAGAAGATAGGATTGGGGTTAGCTTCCCTAGGCTGATCCCATGATAGGTTTTCTTTTGGTTAGTTGTTTTCTTTCCTTTCCTGTTTCTACCAAAAAATAAAAAATAAATAAACAACGAAATTCTCTGAAACCACTCTATTTTATAATTTTGGCCGGACTGGAGGGTCGATCGATTTTCCATGACCTTCTTAACTAGGGGTGAGCATGGTCCGGTTCGGTTCAAAAACCGAACCGAACCAAACAAAACCGAACCAAATAATAGCATTTTTTATAAACCGAACCGAACCAAATTATAATTCGGTTTGGTTCAAACTGAACCAAATTATTTCGGTTTGGTTCGGTTCGGTTCTATTCCAAACCAAATTAGAAATAATGAAATAATATTCCCTGTAATTTTTTTTCTTAAGTCTATAATGTTTTACAAATTATTTTTTTGTAATCTATAATGTTTTACATTAATATCCATTATCTTAGTTTGTAAATTATACAAAACCTCGTACATGTCAAATGTTGCTGGAACTTTTTCTTTTTTGGTTTATAATATTGCTGGAACTTTTTGGGTTTTTTATAAGTTATAAAACATCTAAAATAATAATACAAAATTAATTTATTTAAATTAATTAAAATCTCACCCATTCAAAATGCATAATAATCATGTCTTTTTCTGACTTTTATGTGCTGGACAGTATAACAAGAAAAAAGCTTGAAATTTTTCTTTTTAATGACCAAATAATATAATACAACTCTAATTCTAATAATACTCTATTTCTTCTTTATCGACTTTTATATGTGTTGGGTTATTTTTAATATTCAAATAATACTCTAATTCGGTTTTTAGGTTTGTTCGGTTTATACCCGAACCAAACCGAACCGAACCAAAAACCGAAATTGAACAAAAATGAGAACCGAACCAAATCGAATTGCACTTTGGTTCGGTTTTTTCAGTTCGGTTTTTGGTTTTCGGTTCGGTTTTGCTCACCCCTTAACTCCGTTTCGGGTGATGGGTAGCTTTCATTTTCTATATTGTTTTTTTTTTTTTTTTTGTGTGAAACACTGTATTGTTTATTAATTAGCAGCCGTATTTGCAATACATAAAATAATTAATATGGTCCCTTATTTAAAAGAAATCTTAACTATCTTTCACAAAAAATTCTTAAATGCTGAAAAAGATAGACATAAAAATCTTAGTTAAATTGTATCGAAATCTTGGTGCCCGCTATCCTCACTTCCTTTAAAAACAAAGTAAATTTACTTTGTTTCAATAACGAATAGTATTGCGACATGTGTCAAATTAATTTAAAATAAATTAAATTATATTAAAAGTTGACTTGCTATTACAGGTTACCACTAAATAGGGAAAATTAAAGTTACACAAGGTAGAATATAATTCTATCCACCAAACTACTTTACGGAAATTGACACTACTTTACGGAAAATCTAAAAAATCTTTACAAATTTCCGTAACATTTCTATAATTTTCCGTAAATTAATTATTTTTTGTTAAATTATTAATAAAAAAATAATTTTAATTATATCCACCAAACCACTTTACGAAAATTAACACTACTTTACGGAAAATCTAAAAAACCTTTACAAATTTCTGTAACATTTCTATAATTTTCCGTAAATTAATTATTTTTTGTTAAATTATTAATAAAAAATCATTTTAATTATATCCACCAAAACACTTTACGAAAATTAACACTACTTTACGGAAAATCTATAAAACCTTTACAAATTTCCGTAACATTTCTATAATTTTCCGTAAATTAATTATTTTTTGTTAAATTATTAAGAAAAAAATAATTTTAATTATATCCACCAAACCACTTTACGAAAATTAACACTACTTTACGGAAAATCTAAAAAACCTTTACAAATTTTCGTAACATTTCTATAATTTTCAGTAAATTAATTATTTTTTGTTAAATTATTAATAAAAAATAATTTTAATTATATCCATCAAATCACTTTACGAAAATTAACACTACTTTACGGAAAATCTAAAAAACCTTTACAAATTTCCGTAACATTTCTATAATTTTCCGTAAATTAATTATTTTTTGTTAAATTATTAGTAAAAAAATAATTTTAATTATATCCACCAAACCACTTTACGAAAATTAACACTACTTTACGGAAAATCTATAAAACCTTTACAAATTTCCATAACATTTGTATAATTCTATGGAAATTAATTATTTTTGGTAAATTATTAATAAAAAATAATTTTAATTTTATCCACCAAACCACATTACGAAAATTGACACTACTTTACGGAAAATCTATAAAACCTTTACAAGTTTCCGTAACATTTGTATAATTCTACGGAAATTAATTATTTTTGATAAATTATTAATAAAAAAATAATTTTAATTCTATCCACCAAACAACTTTACGTAAATTGACACTACTTTACGGAAAATCTATAAAATATTTACAAATTTCCATAACATTTCTATAATTTTATGTAAATTAATTATTTTTTTGTTAAATTATTAATAAAAAATAATTTTAATTCTATCCACCAAACCACTTTATGAAAATTGACACTACTTACGGAAAATATATAAAACCTTTACAAATTTCCGTAACATTTCTATAATTTTACGTAAATTAATTATTTTTTGTTAAATTATTAATAAAAAAATAATTTTAATTCTATCCACCAAACCACTTTACGAAAATTAACACTACTTTACGGAAAATCTATAAAACCTTTATAAATTTCCGTAGGATTTGTATAATTTTACATAAATTAATTATTTTTTGTTAAATTATTAAAAAAAATAATTTTAATTATATCCACCAAACTACTTTACGTAAATTGACACTACTTTACCGAAAATCTATAAAACCTTTACAAATTCCCGTAATATTTATATAATTTTACATAAAATAATTATTTTTGGTAAATTATTAATAAAAAATAATTTTAATTCTATCCACCAAACCATTTACGTAAATTGACACTACTTTTCGGAAAATCTATAAAACCTTTACAAATTTCCGTAACATTTCTATAATTTTATGTAAATTAATTATTTTTTGGTAAATTATTAATAAAAAATAATTTTAATTCTATCCACCAAACAACTTTACGTAAATTGACACTACTTTACGGAAAATCTATAAAACATTTACAAATTTCCGTAACATTTTTATAATTTTACGTAACTGACCCCCGAATTTAGATTTGTGATAATTTATCCCCCACCTTGCTTATTTTAAAGGGTTAAGGTGCAAAAATACCCCTAACTTTTTAGATTAGGAGCAATTTTACCCCTAACGTCTAAAATGGTACAATTTTACCCCGAACGTTAGAAGCCAGGAGCAATTTTACCCCTAATGTTAATAAATTGGATTAATTTCAGACAGTATTAGAAAACACATATATTTTTGTTTCTTATTCTGCACCAATTGTATAACAATTCGTTTTTAAAAAAGAGATTTCATATTTTTTATAATTTAATAATAGAATTGGAGATTAATATTTATAAATTCGGTGATTTTTTTGATTTTTTTTATCTAGTTCGTACAAAAAGACAGTATATTTTTTTTCACATCCCAACATATGCTTGCGATCTGTTACTGATAAAATGATGCACATGTGAAATGTAAATGACAAAATTCATGACCGAGAAGACAGTTTGATCAATTATTTCTCAAATTTAACCAATTTATCAACGTTAGGGGTAAAATTGATACTGACCCAAAACGTTAGGGGTATTTTTGCACCTTAATCCTATTTTAAACAAATAACTCATCAAATTGCTCAAGTGGAATAAATAACTCCTCAAGTTGCTTATTTAGAACAAATAACTCCTAAACCCTAAAAAACATTAAGCATAATATTACATCAGAAATAAAAGATTTCAAAATATCGGTTGCTACATCTAACTAATCTACTGATACATTAACTAAAGCGCAAAAAAAACTCCCAAATAATTTATTTACGTAAAATTGTTCAAATGTTATGGAAATTTGTAAAGATTTTACGGATTTTACGTCAAGTATTGCAATTACTTAAAATAGTTTAGTGGATAGAATTAAAATTATTTTTATTAATATTTTACGGAAAAATAATTGCTTTACGTAAAATTGTACTAATGTTACAGAAATTTGTAAAGGTTTTATAGATTTTCCGTAAAGTAGTGTCAATTTTCGTAAAGTGGTTTGGTGGATAGAATTAAAATTATTTTTGATTAATAATTTAACAAAAAATAATTAATTTCCGTAAAATTATAGAAATGTTACGGAAATTTGTAAAGGTTTTATAGATTTTCCGTAAAGTAGTGTCAATTTACGTAAATGGTTTGGTGGATAGAATTAAAATTATTTTTTATTAATACTTTACCAAAATAATTATTTTACGTAAAATTATACAAATATTATGGAAATTTATAAAGGTTTTATAGATTTTCGGTAAAGTAGTGTCAATTTACGTAAAGTGGTTTGGTGGATAGAATTAAAATTATTTTTTTATTAATAATTTAACAAAAAATAATTAATTTACGTAAAATTTTAGAAATGTTAGGGAAATTTGTAAAGGTTTTATAGATTTTCCGTAAAGTATTGTCAATTTTCGTAAAGTGGTTTGGTGGATAGAATTAAAATTATTTTTTTATTAATAATTTAACAAAAAATAATTAATTTACGTAAAATTGTAGAAATGTTACGGAAATTTGTAAAGGTTTTATAGATTTTCCATAAAGTAATGTCAATTTTCGTAAAGTGGTTTGATGGATAGAATTAAAATTATTTTTTTATTAATAATTTAACAAAAAATAATTAATTTTCGTATTATAAAAATGTTACGGAAATTTGTAAATGTTTTATAGATTTTCCGTAAAGTAGTGTCAATTTACGTAAAGTTGTTTGGTGGATAGAATTAAAATTATTTTTGATTAATAATTTACCAAAAATAATTAATTTCCGTAGAATTATACAAATGTTACGGAAATTTGTAAAGGTTTTATAGATTTTCCGTAAAGTAGTGTTAATTTTCGTAAAGTTGTTTGGTGGATATAATTAAAATTATTTTTTTTAATAATTTAACAAAAAATAATTAATTTACGTAAAATTATACAAATGTTACGGAAATTTGTAAAGGTTTTATAGATTTTCCGTAAAGTAGTGTTAATTTTCGTAAAGTGGTTTGGTGGATAGAATTAAAATTATTTTTTATTAATAATTTAACAAAAAATAATTAATTTACGGAAAATTATAGAAATGTTACGGAAATTTGTAAAGGTTTTTTAGATTTTCCGTAAAATAGTGTTAATTTTCGTAAAGTGATTTGGTGGATAGAATTAAAATTATTTTTTTATTAATAATTTAACAAAAAATAATTAATTTACGGAAAATTATAGAAATGTTACGGAAATTTGTAAATGTTTTTTAGATTTTCCGTAAAGTAGTGTCAATTTCCATAAAGTAGTTTGGTGGATAGAATTATATTATACCTTGTGTAACTTTAATTTTCCCTATTTAGTGGTAACCTGTAATAGCAGGTCAACTTTTAATATAATTTAATTTATTTTAAATTAATTTGACACATGTCGCAATACTATTTGTTATTGAAACAAAGTAAATTTACTTTGTTTTTAAAGGAAGTGAGCATAGCGGGCACCCGAAATCTTAGATTTGAAATATCATCACTTTATTCGGCCTGTTTAATTCATAATGATATGCTAACAATGAGGTCTATCAATCACTAACAAGTAATAGAAATACATATTCTTAAAAAAATAAAATATGTGATATGTTCAATTAATTAATTAATTGTTTTTTTATAGTTTGTTTCATTTTTCGGTTTGAGATGTGTCAGATACATTTTAGATGGATCCTCTTGCAATTAAAGCTTTCTATATATGTTAGAATCCAAATTCGAGATCTAATGTAAACGATGTAAAACTGTTAACCATTCAAACCAATCTTAATTGGTAATATTTATTTTATTTTTGAAAATAAAAAATATCATTAATATTCTTTATGTCTTTTCAAAAAAAAAACTGATGCGGAGCATCTCCTTCAAGGATCGAGTACGGACAATGGAAGTTAGAGGAGAAATCAAGCAAGGACAATCAAGCGAGTTAAGGGGGGCCAAAACAATCCCACGCGGCAAGTCAGCAGCTAACCCACGCTCCGCGTGGATTATGAGTAGATCCGGAGGAGAGGCACTTATTTGATCAGCAGCCAATCCTCGTTCCGCGTGAGTAAGTCACGCTCCGAGTGACTTTTCTCACGCTCCGTGTGGAATCAGTTAAAGGGCATTGTGAATCAGCCTTGCTCATTACCCCAGCTTCCTCCTTATTACAACTTTGCCATTCTTTAATTACAATCCATGCCACCCCTTTATATTCATCCCAATTTACCCTTATCTTTAGCTTTTTAACTAGTTATATAATTTGTCCTTTTATATAATTTGGCAATTAGGTTTTTGGATGCTATAAATGCATCTTTTTCTATTGTAATGGTTAACTTTTATCAAATCAAATTATTGATGAGGGCATCTTGTCCGCAAACATGAAGACGAACCCGGATACTAAAAATGAGGCACGAGAGGAACCAATGGGGGAAAGCAAGGGCAACAGCGCTAAACCAGATACGCGGGGTGTGCCTAAAAGCACGCGGGGCGCGGGTAGCAGTTTCGAGCGAGAATCATCTCAGGAGGTCAAGTACGCGGGGCGTACGCCTTGGACGCCACGCGTAGATCCCAATCCACAGGGCCATCAAGTTCAGGAGCTCAACTACGCAGAGCGTAACCCCGAAGGCGCCACACGTATATCCCAACCTACGGAACCTCAAGTTCAGGAGCCCAACTACGCGGGGCGTAGTCCCGAAGACGCCACGCATAAGGAGCATCAACGAGCGTCCCCAAGCTCAGAGACTCACACACGCGGGGCGTAAGCCCAGGTACGCGGGGCATACTACGCCGGAGGCTGCTTCTCCTCCAAGTTCTCACCATGAAGGGGGGACCATCTCACTCTTTATAATTACTACTTTGCCATCACCCCTTATTTACTAGACTACCATTATTCCCTAGCTTCCCCATCCTACCCTTATTATTATGCTTTGTCAAGAAACCCTACTCAAGTGCTTTTAGTCCTTTTTCACATGTTTGGAGGAAGTATTTAAACCTCTCTTTTTGTAATGTTTGCTAACTTTGATAATATTGAAATTGAAAGCCTCCATTGGAGCACCAAGGTTCATCCTTGTGGGTTTACTCAACCTTCTAGTTAAGCTAGAGAAGTTTGTAATCTTTGTTGGTTTACGATTAAAACCTTCACCCGACTTCAATCTACATCAGTTGGTATCAGAACCGAGTCGTTTTCCTTCCCGGAGACTTCTTCTCGGAAATGGTTCAACCACATATCACAAACGAAGCCACTGGATCCATGGAGCAACGAGTAGATGCACTAGATGTCAAGGTGGAGCATCTAACGGAATCTCTAAGGGCGTTGGACGAGAGATATGCCACGAGTACCCGAGATATCCTTCTCGCCATTGAAGGGCTAAAGCTTGAGGGTCGAAATAATCAAGCTCTCCTCACTGGAGAACCTCACCGGCGACATGAGGAGCAAATCCGTCCCCAACTTGAACGACACCCAACACCACTTCCTAGGAGGAATCATGCACCGCAACCAATAGACCTTCGGGTTCAAGAGGTTAGGCGAACTAATACCGTGAACATTAGAAATGTTGATAGTGATAGCGATGGCGATTTCTTTGATGATTTTGAGATGCCTAGGATTGCTAGGAATATGGGGATTAGAATGGATGATGATGTTTTGAATGATAGGCATAGGGATAATATGCATATGAATGATGTTGTTGGTCCCGCGCATGTGCGTGCCGGGAATATGGATATTGTGCATGATAATGTTGTAGGTGGTTATGAGAGGGAGAATGTTGGTTTGAATGACCCGTATGGGGGTCGAGGTAATGATAGAGGCGGATACAGAGGCGAGCCGAATTTGAGAAGGGCTTATGGGGAAAACTATGAGAGGGATGATGCCTTCAAACTAAAAGTGGATTTACCAACGTTTGGGGGAAAACTTGACATTGAAGGTTTTCTTGACTGGTTGCTAGAGGTGGAACGGTTCTTTGATTATACTGGAATACCGGAAGACCAGAAAGTCCGCTTAGTGGCCTATCGGTTGAAAGGAGGAGCCTCAGTTTGGTGGGATAACATGAAAGAAGGAAGAAGGAGAGGAGGAAGGGAGCCGATTAGATCTTGGCTTAGAATGAAGTCGATGTTAAGGGAGAGATTTCTGCCACCCGACTACGAGCAATACATCTATAGTTCCTATCGGAATTGTTCTCAAGGTGCAAGGAGTGTACACGAATACACCTCGGAGTTCTTACGGCTTTCGGCAAGGGCTAACTTGTCGGAAACCAAAAGCCAAAAGACTTCAAGGTATCTTGAAGGGTTGAGATACAACATCCAAGACCGGATTGGAACACAAATGGTGATTCGGGTGCAAGACACCCGTAATTTAGCATTGAAGGCCGAATCACAGTTGAGTGTGAGAGGACGTGAGGGCTGCAGGAGAGCCAGGACTGAACGTACTTATGAAGGGAGAGGAGCTCCCAAGGGGATTGACAAGGGCAAGGGAATTGCAAGTTCAAGCGATCCCAAGGCGCCAAGTGCGGGAAAGGCACCTAGTGGAGATATGAGGCCTTTTAATGCGACATAACCCCCTAGGGGCAACAACCCCTATGCAAGACCGGCTCCATTCAAATGTTTCCGATGCAATGAGCCGGGTCACCGTTCTAATGAGTTCCCCAAGAGGAGGAGTGCCAACATGGTTGAGCGGTATGAAGATGATGATGAGTACGATGAGGAAAGGGATGTTTGTTGTGACCCCGTTGAGGATGAGTATGAGGGAGAGTATGAAGGGGGGCAAGCCGTACATGTTGTGAGAAGACTCCTGATCTCGAGTAGAGTGGAGACGGACCAAAGACATCAATTATTCCAAACTCGATGTCTTGTGCAAGGGGTGAAATGTAATGTGATCATTGACAGTGGTAGCCAAGAGAACATCATTAGCGACACCGTGGCTAAGAGGTTTGGGTTGGTGATCGAGGCGCATCCTAGTCTGTATAGTGTGGGGTGGATTAAGGATGTGGGAGAGATGAAAGTCACTCAAAGGTGTAGGGTTCCTCTTGAGATAGGGGAGTACCGAGATGAGGTTTATTGTGACATTATGGAGATGGATGCTTGCCATCTATTGTTGGGACGGCCATGGCAATTTGATAGAGATGCTACCAATTCCGGAAGAAAGAACACCTATCGGTTTGTGAAGGACGGGGTTCATTATGTGCTTACACCTCTTGTAGAGGAATCCAAAGGCAAGGAAAAATCTACTTTGATCGTTTGCCCAACTCACAAGGCGTTTATTAACGAGTGTGAGGAAAGTCAAACGGTCTACGTAGTGATGGTGAAGTCTAGTACACCGTCGGAAAGAGTAGGAAGTGAAAGGGAGGAAGTCCCGGAAGAAGTGGGAAATTTGCTTAATGAGTTCCGTGATGTGTTCCCGGAGGAGTTACCATATGGCCTACCACCCCTACGGGACATCCAACACCATATCGATCTTGTGCCGGGAGCTAATTTGCCTAGCCTTCCTCACTACCGGATGAGTCCCAAGGAGAGTGAAGTGATGAAGGAGAAAGTGGAAGAGTTGCTACGAATGGGCTATGTTAGAGAAAGTATGAGTTCATGTGCGGTGCCGGCATTGTTGACACCAAAGAAAGATGGGTCATGGTGAATGTGTGTAGATAGCCGAGCCATCAACAAGATCACCATTCGGTACAAGTTTCCGATTCCCCGACTTGATGACATGCTTGATCAATTGAGTGGGTCCAAGGTCTTTTCCAAGATTGATTTGAGGAGTGGGTACCACCAAATCCGGATCAAGGCGGGAGATCAATGGAAGACGGCGTTTAAGACGCGTGATGGGTTGTATGAGTGGCTAGTGATGCCATTTGGGATGACCAATGCACCGAGCACTTTCATGAGATTGATGAACCAAGTATTGCGTCCGGTGATTGGGAAGTTTGTGGTGGTCTACTTTGATGATATTCTCATCCATAGTAAGACGTTGGAAGAGCATGTGGGGCATTTGAGGACCGTGCTAGATTTGCTCCGGAAGAACCAACTTTTTGCCAACACTAAGAAGTGTGACTTTGTGATGGAGAGCTTGGTGTTTCTCGGGTATGTGGTCAGTGGGAGTGGTATCCGGGTTGATGAAGAGAAAGTTAGAGCTATTCGGGAGTGGCCGACTCCGAAGACCGTTGGGGATATCAGAAGCTTTCATGGGTTGGGTACCTTCTATAGGCGTTTCATCCGGAACTTCAGCGCTATTGTGGCTCCTATGACCGAGTGTTTGAAGAAGGGTAGAGGCTTCAAGTGGGAAGATGAACAAGAGAGCAGTTTCGCCTTGATAAAAGAAAAGCTAAGCACCGCCCCGATTTTAGCGTTTCCAGATTTTGACAAGCTCTTCGAGGTTGAGTGTGATGCGAGTGGAGTGGGAGTTGGGGGAGTGCTGATGCAAGAGAGGAGGCCCATTGCATATTTTAGTGAGAAGTTGTGTGACTCAAGGCAAAAATGGGCCACCTATGACAAGGAGTTCTATGCGGTAGTGCGGGCTCTCAAGACGTGGGAGCACTACCTCATTGGAAAAGAATTTATGTTGTACACCGACCATCAAGCACTCAAGTACTTGGGAAGTCAGAAACAAATCCGGAGCTCTATGCATGCTAGATGGTCCGCTTTTATGGATAAGTTCCTTTATAAGCTTCTCCACAAAGCGGGTCAATAAAACAAGGTGGCGGATGCCTTAAGCCGAAGGGTAGCCCTTTTGAAAACTGTAGCCTTGGAGTTAGGGGATTTTGAGCATGTCAAAGAGGAGTATGTTGAGGATCCAGACTTTAGCATTGAGTGGAAGAAGTGTAAGAACGGCGCCGATGGAGGCGAGTATCATTTAGTGGACGGGTTTCTCATGAGGGGTAGCCAACTGTGCCTTCCGAGTACGTCCATAAGAGAAAGGGTGATCCGAGAGCTACACGAAGGGGTGTTAGGAGGACACTTTGGAGGGGACAAGACCTTCGAAGCGGTTAGTTCCCGTTACTTTTAGCCTAGGATGAGGAGAGATGTGGCATACATCGTGGAGCGATGTGAGACATGCCAAACCTCCAAGGGGCAGGCCACTAATGCCGGACTACGCATGCATCTCCCGATACCCCAAACCATTTGGGAGGATCTCTCCATGGACTTTGTGTTGGGGCTACCAAGGACACGACGAGGGATGGACTCCATTTTCGTAGTGGTGGACCGATTCTCAAAAATGGCTCATTTTATTCCGTGTAGAAAGACGAATGACGCCACGGCCATTGCCAAACTGTTCTTCCAAGAGGTGGTGAAACTACATGGGGTTCCAAAGTGTATAGTGTCGGATAGGGACACCAAGTTCGTTAGTCACTTTTGGCGGACTCTTTGGACCATCCTCGGGACTACTTTGAAGTTTAGCACCACGGCTCATCCCCAAACAGATGGACAAACTGAAGCGGTAAACCGGACTTTGGGCAATCTATTAAGAAGTAAGTGCCGAGACAAGCCCAAGATGTGGGATTATGTGCTCGCCCAAGCCGAGTTCGCCTACAACTCCGCCGTGAGTTCTACTACCGGAAAGTCGCCTTTCGAGATTGTGTACACCAAGGCACCCAACCATTCACTTGATTTGGGAGAGGTTCCAAAAGGGGAGAAGAAGAGTATAGCTGCCCACAACTTGGCCAACGACTATCATAGAATGCACCAAGAAGTCCGACATAGCATTGAGAAGAAAAATAGCAAAATTAAGGCCAAAGTGGATGAACACCGGAGAGATATACAGTTTGAGGTTGGGGATGAGGTGATGGTGTACTTGGGCAAGGAGCGGCTCATGCATGCCCCAAGTAGCAAGTTGAGGCCGAGGAAGTATGGCCCCTACCGGATCACGAAGAAAATTAGTGCCAATGCTTACCAACTAACCCTCCCCAATTGGCTTGGGAAGATGTCTCCTTCTTTCAATGTGCAGGATTTGAGCTTGTGGAAGCTGAACGGGTCGTTACCAACCCCGGGATCTAAGACGGAGTCTGACTCCTTCAAAGAAGGGGAGAATGATGAGGGCATCTTGTCCGCAAACATGAAGACGAACCCGGATACTAAAAATGAGGCACGAGAGGAACCAATAAGGGAAAGCAAGGGCAACAACGCTAAACCAGATACGCGGGGCATGCTTAAAAGCACGCGGGGCGCGGGTAGCAGTTTCGAGCGAGAATCATCTCAGGAGGTCAAGTACGCGGGGTGTACGCCTTGGATGCCACGCGTAGATCCCAATCCACAGGGCCATCAAGTTCAGGAGCTCAACTACGCGGAGCGTAACCCCGAAGGCGCCACGCGTATATCCCAACCTACGGAACCTCAAGTTCAGGAGCCCAACTACGCGGGGTGTAGTCACGAAGACGCCACGCGTAAGGAGCATCAACGAGCGTCCCCAAGCTCAGAGACTCACACACGCGGGGCGTAAGCCCAGGTACGCGGGGCGTACTACGCCGGAGGCTGCTTCTCCTCCAAGTTCTCACCATGAAGGGGGGACCATCTCACTCTTTATAATTACTACTTTGCCATCACCCCTTATTTACTAGACTACCATTATTCCCTAGCTTCCCCATCCTACCCTTATTATTATGCTTTGCTAAGAAACCCTACTCAAGGGCTTTTAGTCCTTTTTCACATGTTTGGAGGAAGTATTTAAGCCTCTCTTTTTGTAATGTTTGCTAACTTTGATAACATTGAAATTGAAAGCCTCTATTGGAGCACCAAGGTTCATCCTTGTGGGTTTACTCAACCTTCTAGTTAAGCTAGAGAAGTTTGTAATCTTTGTTAGTTTACGATTAAAACCTTCACCCGACTTCAATCTACATCAATTATATCATCTTCTTCATTGAAATTTGTTAAGGTTTCTAACCTTCAACAATGGGGGATCTTTGATTTTCTATGGATTTAGGCCATAAAATCTGGGATTCACTCTTAGTTTATCTACAGAAGAATATCTTTATTAATTTACAATTAAAACTAACTCGTTGCAAAATAATCTGTATCAAAAACTTTATTCTTTATGTCATAAATATAAATGTACAAGTTTCATAAAAAAATAAATATAAATTCAAAATATTAAAATTTTATCAATAAATCATTATATATGCTCTGATTTAAAAAAAATCATTATATATGCTTAGTTGGATTTTATTTGAATAATAATTAGAAATAATAAGTTCGTAACGTCTACCAAAACAGATTTGTTGGGGTTGGGGACAGCTTTAATTAGAGAATTGCAATGGGCCGCATTTATTGGCTTCTGGAATTGGTAGTGTTGGATTTAATTTCACAATAGGGAAAAACTATCCGGATAGAATTTATCCGGATAGAAGGGATAGAAAAAAAATCCTACTAAAATGCCTTTTTGAAATATTTTTATTTTATTTATTTTTATATTCTATTAATGATTTAATACTATTAGTATATTA
The DNA here is from genome assembly GCF_963576675.1 of Euphorbia lathyris. NCBI lineage: Eukaryota > Viridiplantae > Streptophyta > Magnoliopsida > Malpighiales > Euphorbiaceae > Euphorbia > Euphorbia lathyris. The sequence goes on from NC_088915.1 coordinate 65,340,533, forward strand.
AATACTATTTTAGTTTGTGAGTTTCCATGACTTCAAATATATAAACGAAAATCTAATTTTATTTTATGAAGGGTAATTATGATATTTTAACTCATTCTATCCCCATTTTTTCTATCCATTTAGCAGTGTCCTTCACAATATCATTTTTTTTATGTTATCTTTTTTTACCATGCCCCACCACAGGGTAAATTACACCGTGGACACTAAACTTTACTATTTTTTTTACTGAACTTCAAAACGTAATATAAAATTCTCTCAAATTTATACTTTCTAACATTATAACTACTGAACTTTAACTAATTTCTTAAAATAAACATTAATGACTCATAAATGTCCAAAACTTTTTTTTGAACCAATAAATGTCCAAAACTTAAATTTGTTTAAAACAATATTTATCGTGAAACCACATTTAAATGTAATTTATCCCTAATAAGTTAAGGGTAAATCTGAAATTTAAATGGATAGATGGATCAAATTGTTGAAATTAGGGTTGTAATCGAGCCGAACCGAGATTTGGCCTGCTCAAGCTCGGCTAGCTATAAAATTAACGAGCTCGATCCGAGCTTGTTTCGAGACCTAAATCCTCTTTGAATTTGGTTCATTAAGAAAATTATCTAACCATGAATTGTTTGTGAGTAAATCGTTAATTATATTTATGAAGTTCGCTCTTAAATAGCTCTTTAATTGCATACATAACCAAACTCACAAATAAAGTTCATGAATAAATAAACAAGATGCTTACAAATAGTTCGTATATTACTCATTTATTATGTTTGTGAACACACTTATCTAATAACAAATGAAATAATATTAAGTTTAGATATTTGTGAACTAACACAAAACTATATAGTTATCTACAAAACTAAAATTTGTTCATAAATGTTCTAATCGAGCCTGATCGCGAGTTTTCGAGCCGAGCTTTGGCCTATTCAAGCTCGGTTCATTTACGAACCGAGCCTGCTCACGAGCGACTCATTTACAAGTCGAGTCGAGTCAAATTTTTATCGAGCCGGTCACAGAGCCGCTCATGAACGGCTCGACTCATTTACAGTCCTAGTTGAAACGTATTACTGAAAATATGAGGACTAATAATGTATTAGATAAAAATAATAGACTAATAAATTATTTATCCTATTTATATTTAAATACTTTATATTAGTTTTATTAGGCGTGTACAAAAATTAACCAACCCATCAAATATAACCAACCCAACCCAACCCAATCCATACATTTTAATTCTAATGATTTTATCTATGGGTTGGATTGAAATCCAACCCACGTAAGGAATTGATTGATTGGGTTGGGTTGGATTTTTATTCAAATATTTACATGTATCTTTTTATTCTTTTATTTTCCATTTAAAAACAATTTTATTACAAAATATTATTATAATTCATATATTAAATTAAGCATATGCAAATTATAATTTAAAGTATATGCAAACATAAACTTTATTTATTTTAAAAACACACAAGATGAGAAAAATTAAAAATTTAGAAAAAAAATAAAACAAAATGTGAAAGTCGCGAAAAAAAAGACAAAATAGAAAAAACGGTAAAACGAAAAAATGAAAAAATGAAAAAACGAAAAAAACAAGAAAAATGGTCAAATGAAAAAAACTTAAAAACATGAAAAAATTGAAAATTAGAATCAACTGATATGCAATTACAATTAAAAATTAAAAACAAATTATCTGTGTTTTTTTAATAATATATTAAATTGATCAAACATATCAACGTTATGAATAAAATTGATCATAACTATTAACCTTATGGATAAAAATACTCATATCTATCAACGCTCTGGAATTTTTGAAATTTCAGATTTTTAGAATTTCAAAAATTATTAAATTATGAAAATTTGGAGCTCGAAATTCAAAAATTATGAAATTCTAGAATTTCAAAAATTCTGAAATTCTGAAATTTCGAAAATTCTGGTATATTAAAAAATTCTGGAATTTTGAAAATTTTAGAATTCCAAAATCAGAAGAATTCCAAAATTCGAAAATTCTAGAATTTCGAAAATTCTGAAATACCAGAATATGAAAATTCTAGAATTTCAGAATCTGGAATTTCTGGAATTTCAAAAATTCTGGAATTTTAAAAATTCTAGAATTCCGGAATCCATAAATCTAGAATTTTAAAAATTCTGAAATTTCAGAATATGGAAATTCTAGAATTCCAGAATATTAAAATTCTGGAATTCCAGAATATGAAAATTCTGGAATTCTAGAATTCGAAAATTCTAGAATTTCAGAAATTTTAAAATTCCAGAGTATGAAAATTCTGAAATTCCAAAATTTGAAAATTCTAGAATTCCAGAATTTAAAAATTCTAGAATTTTGAAAATTATGAAATTCCAAAATACGAAAATTCTGGAATTCTAGAATTTTGAAAATTCTGGAATTTCAGAAATTCTAAAATTTTGAAAATTCTAGAATTTCAAAAATTCTAAAATTCCAGAATCTGGAAATTTCAGAATCTGGAAATTCTAAAATTTCAGAAATTTAGAAATTCAAGGTATTCTGAAATTTCAGAAATTCTGAAATATCAAAAAGTCTGGAATTTCAAAAATTCTTGATAGTTTAGATGATTACTACATTGTTGTTTGATGATGTATCGAAAACTTTTTAATTTGATTGAAGGTTATCTTAATATAATATTTTTATATTTTAATTTGATACAACATTACAATATTATTTGGACTAATAGTTTGTACGTGTATGTTAATTGAAATTCAAGTTAACAAATTTCTAGATTTTTTTTTTTGAAAAATTTGGAGTTATTATTTGATGGGTTGAGTTGGTTTTAACAACCAATCCATGAACTATTTGTTTTAATGGGTTGGGTTGGGTTGGATTACAAATACCAAAAAATTATTCATTGTACACCCCTAAATTTTATAGCATTATAAATTATTAAATTCAACAATAAATAGAAAATAATATTAATTAAGATAAAATTTAAATTAAAAGTAAAAAATAATAATTTTTCCATAAACATAAACATAATTAAAAATAATATAAACATTGTCCATTCCATATGAACATAATTAAAAATTAGACTTTTTTATATCTTTACTACATTGAAAAAAAATATATATATTATCTATTATCATAACCCTTATTATAGGCACTCGATGTTACAAACACCAATCCTTACAATTGCGCCATGTGGCTCAAAATGACATATGGCGGCGGCACATGACGCAATCACAAAGCGCGGTGTTTGAAACACCAAGTGCATGCTTAAAAAATACCCCATTAGAGAGACATCGTTTATAAAAAATAAATATTACTAGTATATAAATAAATAATATGTACACTTTTCGGAAAAAAAAAATATGTACAATACATCAACTTAACATATCATTCAACTACAAAATAATACCACTGAAATACAAATATATATCCAACAATAAAATCCTAAACAATATTTTTTTTATCTTATAATAAAACCCCGAACCCGGGTGTAGTGATAAATGTGCAAGGGTTGCTAGGTCGTCGCCCCGAAGCGGCGCGCCACCCCAGGACCCGGGGGTGGTGTCAAATATGCAAGGGTTGCGGGTAAATAAGCTAGTCCACGGTAATGGTAGGGGTAGGGGTAAGGGTAGTAGGTTACGCTTTGGGACAAAAGTAGGGGTTACATCTATTGAGAATAAAATGAGAGAAAACCGACTAAGGTGGTTTGGCCATGTGAGACGTAGAGCGCTTGATGCGCCGGTTAGGAGAACCGAAGAGTGGCAAAGGGATGTAGTGGTGAGGGGTAGGGGAAGACCTAAGCAAACTTGGAGGAGGGTGATCGAGAGTGATATGAGTTTATTGGGAATTGAGGAAAATATGGTAGTGGATAGGACGGAGTGGAGGGAGCGAATCTGTGTCGCTGACACGACTTGATTTTCACGGTTTTATATGATGGTTCATGTTAGCCGACCCCGAATCATTTTGGGACTAAGCTTTGTTGTTGTTGTTGTTGTATAATAAAACCCCGAATAAAATTTTATTTATAAAAAAACATCATTTTGCATCTCCAATGCTAGAAATAACTAGTGTTTGAGATGCATTTATCTTTACAGTAGCATATTTTGAATTTTATGGATATGAGAGTATTAAAAATGTTATACTAAAAAAGAGAGTAGTAAAAATGTTAGGATCAGGTGTGTGTGGAGGGTCACTTTACAAAATTGAGGGTGCCAATTGGCAAATTGAGGCAAGTTAAAGGGGGATTTTATATATTAAGCTTTAAAAAGTCTCTAATGAGGCTTAATACATCAAGGCTTCATGTATTTATTCATTCTTTTCTTTCAATCGAGTTTGTGTTTGAGAGACGACAAGTGAATTCTGTTGCACATGGTTTAGCTGCTTGGGCTCGATCTCTGTCTGATTTGAAAATTCTTATTGTAGATTTCCCTCATTGTGTTGCTTTTTGTATTGAGAACGATTTGGTTGTTTAATATAAGTTTGTATTATCAAAAAAAAAAAAATAACAGAAAACAAGATGGGTTTCTTAATATGAGGCCCATTAACCCATATATAAGCATGAGAGCCTTTACTGGATTACCCCATTCTGAAATAATAATTTTTTTGATAAAATAATAATAATGCATAATAATTTATTATTATTATTATGAATTTTTAACGTATTTTTTAAAAATAAGAAATTCGGGTTGCTCATAGTTAATTTAGTGAATTATTATTCACCGCTTCCAAATTACTAGCTATCGCCCCCTATTGAACACTTTAAATAAGAAATTCGGATTGCTTAGACTTAATTTAGTGAATTATTATTCACCGTTTCCAAATTACTAGCTATCGCTTTCTATTGAACAATTTTATCCCTTTTATATGTTTCTTTCAAAAACTATGAATGATTTCTTTCTTCCGATCAAAACTGAAATTCTGAAAATAATTGATGAATTACCAGCTGAGAACCTCAGAAATGGATGATTATGAATCGGAAAATTTGGACGACGTACATTTTTTTGTGAAAATATATATTATTTTTCCTAAGCGCTTATGAAAACCGCCTGGCCGCCACAAAAAAACGTTTAGCGAATGGCCAGGCAGTCAGAGAAAACAAGTGTAGTAATACATTGAAATATATAATATAATTTTTCAATGAATTGAATCTGTTTTAGCTTCGTTGGTTTTGATTAACCATCAATTTTTGTAAAAAAAAAACACCATTTTTTAATTTGTAGTTGTATATGGTTTGATTTCAATTTCATATATCGAATTTTAGCTCTTTTTCAAAGATAAGGTGTAACGTTTTTAGATAGGAAAATTTTTATCCTTAATATCTAAAATGGTGGAATTTTCTAACGTTGATAAGTTGAATCAATTTCAGATATTATTAAACAAGGGTGTTGTTAAACTCAGCCCCATTTTCCCACCCCTAGCCCCGTGAAAGGACGAAAATGCCCTTTCATGGGTTTTGGGAGGGGAATTGCTATTTTTTTTTGCCAATCCGACACGCGGGCGTGTGGCCATCACGCCTCACCGTGTGGTAGGACGTGATAGCCTCACGCCTGACCGCAAGGTCGGGCATGTGGCTGTTACGTCCGACTACGCGGTGAGGCGTGAGGCTATCACGTCCGACCGCGAGGTGAGGCGTGATGGCCACACGCCCGCGTGTCAAATTGGCAAAAAAAATAGCAATTCCCCCGTAAATAGTTAGTTAAACCCGTAAATAGGCCGTTAAACCCGTAACTACAAAATTGTACTTAAAACCAAAAAATAATATAAGTTAATTAATAAATATTATTAATCACAACATATAAAACTAATATAATCTAGTCCAAGCCTCTCTCCTTTCAGCGTATAGATTCTCCAAGTGACGAACACTCTGATGAGAAAATAATCGCCATTGGGTGGCAATGGGAGGCACTGGAAACGCAGGATGTAAATAAAGACGTATGTAGTGACGATAACTCCCCAAATGACAAATCACAATCTCTCGCTCTGGTGGTCTTCCATCGTCCGAACGCATCGGCAGTATAGTGCAACATCCTAATTGTTCTGTAGTAAAGAGGAAAATTACTGCGTTCAATACAGATGCAGCAGCAAATAAGTCATCCGGACTCACCATCCAGTGGGACTCACCACAACCCGCTCCTGCCCATTTAATACGTGTGAGGGCAGCATCAAATCCGTTCCCGTACACTGGCGCATACAGATCACGGTTTGCCCGCATCTCATTCTCTATGAGCACTCTCATCAGCTTCCACTCCTCTTGGTTATAAATGATGGCATCGGCTAAAACACGAAATCCACAGTTATCATCTACTACAACATCATGGAATCCGGTAATAAATGGTACGATGAGACGTTGAACCCGATGTAAATGGTGGTAACTGGCGATATCCGCATCAAATCCGACTGAAAATATTAATATATGAAATTTATCAATAAAAATATATTTACTTTAACTTCAACATATATATAAATGAAATAAAATATACCCGACATCTGGCTGTTATGCACAGATGAGGATGAAGAACGACCTCGACTACGACTACTCCTCGAACCTGAGGACCGTGCTCGACCTCGTGGTGACTGACTGTACTCCCATGCACTCGGATTTCGTTTTGTTGATGAATTTCCCTTTGATCTACCCCTAACAGTGTCTTTGACCTCAGGTTCTTTAAAGCCACTTTGTTCCGAGTTTATCTGATCATGAATCATCATCGATATGCTACGCACCATTGAAGGATCTAATTTTTCAACCTTTTCCACAAGAGATTGAAAAAATCGGTGATCCTCAGACCCGTCAGCATATACTGGAGCAGTAACTGGTATGTCACTCAACCCTTCAAACGCAAGAGATCTTCAAAAAGGATGGATGTGGTCAACACAGACCGATTCATTTGTGTCAATATATGTTTTAAGCTCACATGCACACGGAATGCCATGAGTCATGGGCAACACGCATCCGCATTCACTTACCACATCCATACTCAATCCGTGCATACGCTTGAGCTCATCATTTAGTACAGCCAAGCAGTAATGTGAAACGTGTAAGTCGAGATACGTGAAAGGTGCTCCACAGTGATTCACCGCAGATCTTCTTCTCGATTCCTCGAGTGAGTATCTGATTATATACAGTGAAGGATTACAAAACTAATGTATTAAATTTTAAAATATTAAAGCAAATAACAGAATAAATGTCTTACTTGATCGCCTCGATCTGAGCCTCAATGTCACTGTGCACCTTCTCCCACACTGTATCAAGTGCACCAGTAGATGAATTCAACCACTGTTTCAACTGTGCATGTGAACTCTCCACTCGACAGGTTGTGGTGTTTCCTAAGTGCAACACCTTGTTCGTCCATGCTCGACAAAACTTCTCTTTATGCACTAGCCACGTGGTCTCCACGTACTGAATCACACCAGGCCAGTTGCCAATAGTATTCTTCATGGCTACCACTGCCGCTGTTAGACGAGGTGCCGCGGCCTAATCTCCCGAGCGGACCGGGGGGTGGACAACCTCATGGCGACGTAAGCGGTGATTGGCGCCGAAAGCAACCAATCGTGGAATCAAGCTGCTCGGCAGGACCGGAGCTTGGAGATATGGAAGAGTCGCCACCCACGAATGGGAAAATGAACACCGATCCCTTGCGGGAGACCGGTGTGGGTTCGGGAAACTTAGGTACGAGCCGAGAAGGCTAGCTCTTTTCCGGAGAAAGGCTACTAGGCACCCCGACATCGCCCGGTTATGAACCACCGGCCTCCTACTCAGCATGTTAGGCGATAACGGACTAATCGTATACTTCTTTAAGTTTAAAATTCATTTGAAACCCTTTTCTTTCTTTTTTTCAGAAACCGTTTTGAGCATATATTATTGGAAAGCCATACTAGTAAAGAATCACTCATTTATGTTATACATACACAGAGAAGGGGGAGAAAGAAGTGATTTATTTACAACTTCATTTACATGTCACGTTGTGTGTTTATTCTACACTAACTTATTTTCCCCAAAATGAGTTTATTTGCATGATTCGCACCTTAATCACCGTTGGAACGATTTAGGTGCGTTTTAAAACCCCGTTTGATGAAGTTTTACCCGAATCGCCGTTGGAACGACTCGAGTGTTTGAAAACGTTAGGATAAGAACCTTTTAATGAGAAAACGTGGTTAAACATACAAATCAATATCATGTTGTACAAATCCTTTAAGAAAATGATTCTAAAACTCTATTATTCACAAAGAAAACGATTTTAATTATAATGTTCGCTTAATCCGCCGTTGGAACGGATTAAGGTTTTAAGACGTGGTGTTTTGAGAAATGATTTGAAATGTTAACAAAAACAACTCTATTTACTTACATTAGGAAACTCTAAAAATTCATTAGTTTAAATAATTATATTGAAAGCTCTCTTTTTGTGATTTATTTTCCCCCCTTATTTAATGGACTCTCTACCTATTATACTTGTAATAATAAACCCATTTAAACCAAGACTCATACTCAAATAAAGCACATTTGAAACATGGACCCATGAATGGTCCAAAGGAATAAAGAAAGTAATTCTAGCATATATATATACATTTAAATCAAAAAAAATAGAATAAGAAAATAAAAGTTTATACAAAAGAAACTATATGTATATAAAAATAGTAGGTACAATATATCTATACTTTAAAAATGTGAAAATAGTAAGTAAATCCTATAACTAAGAAAATAATATTCATCCAAAAATAATTTCCTTCAATAACCACTAAAATAATCCAAATATCCCAAAACTACATATATACATATCTATTATAGTTTTAAATATCAAAAATAACATATACTAATATATATTAATTATTTTCCAAAATACCCAAGTAAATAATCTTCAAAATAGAATCTAATAGAGCCCAAATGAATAAAAAGAAAGACATATATATATACATATACTTATATTGTAAAATAGAATAATAATAAAAAAACATACAAATATTCTAGGATAATTACATATACTAAATGTCTAAAATAATTTGAAAAACATATATTACATAACTATACATATATATATTAAGGATTGAAAGCTTAAAAATTAAGAAAAAGGGACTGAAATGACATCTTTTACGTTTTGGCAGATTTACCGACGGAAAATCCATCGGTAAACAGCATTTAGTGACAGAAATGACAAATTACAGCAGCACTCCAATATTCTCCAGATTTATTCGAAAGCTTTAAATTAAATCTAATTCAATCGTTTTGGATTTCCGAACTACCAAAAATGGATCATAGTCGAAAACGGAAGTTCCTAAACGACGTTTTTTATTTCAAATCATTATTTGGAAATTTCTTTTAAATTAAAAACTTGTAATTACAACGTTTTCGATACCCGAACTACCTTTTTATCGGATCACGGTTCGTATTGGGATATCAAAATGAGGTTTTTTATTTTAAAACAAAACCGAATTTTATTCAACACGAAATGGAAATTAAATAAATAAGCTAATTAAATAAAATGTGACAACATAAATAAATAACTAAATAAATAAAAACTATAACATAAAAATAAATAGGAGAAGAAGATAAATAAAATAAAATAAAAGAGAGTCTAGTCCTCGGATAATACCTTAAATTCGGTATCTGACAGTCGAAGCCGATTGATTCCACGAACCACGATCTTCCGTTTTTAATGAAAATTTAGTAAAAATTGAACTTTAGGAAATTTGGAATTTTTGAGAAAAAAAAATATTTTTCTCAAAAAAATTCACTCTCTCTCTCTAAAAATGTTTAGAGTGAGAAAGCTCTCTCCAAAAATCCTTCTCCTCTTTTGCATTGGGATCCGTGCCCTTATATAGGGAAACAGATCCCGGAACTTTGGGCGACGCCCAAGTAAAATTAGGCGTCGCCCAAAGTCGTTGGGCGGCCGCCCAACAATGTTGGGCGGCCGCCCAACATTTGTTGGGCGTTCGCCCAACGCTCGTTGGGCGTTTGCCCGACAACCCCCGAGGCGTGCCTCGCGCTGTCGGGCGCGCGCGTCCTGCGACCGCCGAGCGCGCGTTCCGCGCCGTCGGACGCTCACACGTTGCGGCCGCCGAATGCGCGCTCCGCGCTGCCGGGCGCGCACGCTCAGTGGCCAACGAGAGCGTGCCCCACGCTATCAGACTCGGGCGTTGCTCGGACGTCGAGAACGTGCCACTCGTGATTGGACGCGTGCGTCCGACGGACGCCGAGCCCACGTCCTGTGCCGTCGAGCGGGCGTTCGACCATTGTCGACCGCGCGTCGGATGTCGCTAAGCACCCGCGCCATGCCGCTAAGCATACGCGAGCCACCTTACCGGCAACAGCGACCCGCCGTAATTTTCTTTCCTTATTATACGCTTATTATTCTTTATATTTTTTTTGTTTTTCAAAACTTCCAGAATCAATCGCTTCAACCGTCTTGTTGTCAGGTTTTCGTCACAGGTCCTCCGACTCAGTGTCTACAGTTGCCCTTACTTTTCTATTTTGGCAGTGATGTGTGTGTTTCGAAAACATTTTTTGCTAACATAACACATGCAATGTAAAACATATAAAAGTAAAAGACACGTAAAGAGTAGGAGGGAGCATACCTGACCTTCGCGCTGCGCGTTCCGGTGTCATCCTCTGATTCCTTCCATCGTCACCTTTGGAGTGACCGTCGATGGATGTTCTTTTCTCGGAATCTAGCGTACGTTGGTTATGGGTAAGAATGACTCAAAAGCAATTTCGGTGTACGACCGTTAATGGGATGGCTCAAAAGCAACTCAGGTCTGCGACCGCGAGTAAGATGGCTCAAAAGCGACCCTGGTCCACGACCGCGGGTAAAATGGCTCAAAAGCAACTCAGGTCTGCGACCTTGAGTAAGATGGCTCAAAAGCAACTCTGGTCTACGGCCGAGAGTAAGATGGCTCAAAAGCGACCATGGTCCACGACCGCGGGTAAAATGGCTCAAAAGCAACTCAGGTCTGCGACCTTGAGTAAGATGGCTCAAAAGCAACTATGGTCTACGACCGAGAGTAAGATGGCTCAAAAGCAACTCTGGTCTACGACCGAGAGTAAGATGGCTCAAAAGCGACACTGGTCCACGATCGCGGGTAAAATGGCTCAAAAGCAACTCCGGTCTACGACCGTGAGTCAGATGGCTCAAAAGCAACTCTGGTCTACGACCGAGAGTAAGATGGCTCAAAAGCAACTCTGGTCTACGACCGAGAGTAAGATGGCTCAAAAGCGACCCTGGTCCACGACCGCGGGTAAAATGGCTCAAAAGCAACTCAGGTCTGCGACCTTGAGTCTGATGGCTCAAAAGCAACTCCGGTCTGCGACCGTGAGTCAGATGGCTCAAAAGCAACTCCGGTCTACGACCGTGAATCAGATGGCTCAAAAGCAACTCCGGTCTGCGACCGTGAGTCAGATGGCTCAAAAGCAACTCCGGTCTACGACCGTGAGTCAGATGGCTCAAAAGCAACTCCGGTCTGCGACCGTGGGTAAGATGGCTCAAAAGCGGGGATTGTCTCTGGATTCTTCTACAACACTGTTGTCTGTATTTTCTTACTGGAGCTAGCATCTCGGAGGTTTAATGGGGACGTATTTTAGTCTGGAATGATATAGACTAACGATTATTTTTCTGTTGACTGTTGTCTGTATTTTGACTGGTGTCACTGTTCCGTAAAAATTGACTGTTGTCTGGAGTTCATATCTTGGCAATGTTGGTCGTTGTTTGGGAGACTGCAAATCGGAGGTATGTGCACCTAGTAATTAATTATTTACTTTTTACCTTTATGTCAAATCGTACTTCTTTCACTATTTACGGGAATGCCATTCCCTTTTCCTATATAAGGTGGTGGGGTTTCATTTCAACCCCACACCTTCTCTCTCTTCTTTCTCTCACTAGACTTCAATTTGGATTATTCTCGGGATGGATTTAGATGAATGGGATGGAACTAGAGGCATGGACGAGGTTTACGTAAACCTGGATAGAGTGGATACCTTCCACGACCCTACGACGCATTTGAGCAGGACACGCTGCAACGAGGTAAGTAATTTCTCACTTTTATTTGATTCGAACTCTAGGCTTTAACATTCCTATCCGAACATGATTTGCATGCTAACCCTTAGACTACCTTAGAGGATTTTAGCTAGAAAACGTGAATTCCTTTATTCACAAGTAACACATGTTTATTTTTGTAAGAATGCGCGCTATATGCATATGAATAGTGACACTACAAATTTATGCATGCTAACGGTACAAACAACGTGAATAGTGAAGACGTGAATAGTGCATGTGAATAGTAAAAACATGAATAGTGCATGTGAATAGTAAAAACATGAATAGTGCACGTGAATAGTGAAAATGCAAATAGTGCACGTGAATAGTGAAAACTTAACTAATGCACGTGAATAGTAAAAACTTAACTAATGCACGTGAATAGTAAAAACTTAGCTAATGCACGTGAATAGTAAAAACCTGAACAGTAAAAACTTAACTAATGCACGTAAATAGTAAAACCTAATCTATGCTCCTCGTCCCCGCAGACGAGGGTGGATTAAAGAATTGACTAAACCCTACGTGAATGACCCTACAGGAGAGATTTTTACAGAAAATTGGTCCTAACTAACCGGATGTCTCTATGAAAGAATACATAGTCTTAACGCGTTCTTATCAATTGCATGCTTTAGGAGCTGTATTTAAATTTTCTTGTCTTGTTCTTTTTAGTTCATTGAGATTTCGGGGACCACCGCCGAGATTCACTCGTGGTACGATAGGCTAGGTGCCGCGACGAGAGCCCGCGTGCGTGAGTTGGGCTTCGAGCCTTTTATTGCAGCGTTGCCCCGCACCAACGGGGTATGCGATCGTTTCGGCCTACGGGCCTTATGTGAGCGGTGGGTTGACTCGACCCACACCTTCCACCTTTCTTTTGGGGAGATGACCATCTCGCCCAGAGATTTCTCACTGCTGACAGGGTTGCGAGGGAGCAACACTCCCGTCCCTTTCCATTTCGATATGATGCGACCACGGGTCGACCTTGCTAGGCTCGCTGCCTTGATTGGACCGGGAGTTCGTCTTTGCGCCAAATCTACTCCAGCGAAGTTTATTTCCACCGCGAGCCTCTTGAGTCGGCGAGATTTCTGCGAGACAGACGATACCGACTTGGCGGTTCGCAGCTTCTTAGTGTATACCCTGAGTGAGACGATTTTCCGCACGAAGGGTGGAAAGGTACATGCGGGTCTCATTCAGGCACTCAGCGATTTGGATGCAGCGGCTTCCTACGATTGGGCGGGGGCAGGCTTAGCCTTTCTCTACAAGTTTTTGGATCTGACTTGCCGGAAGCGCAAGGATTTCGGTGGTTACAGCTTTGCTCTGCTGGTACGTGACGCCTTCTTGACTTGCCCGTCTTATCTTCTTCGCGTTTTTCACACTCCTAGTCCTTGTTTTTACCGCAGGTGTGGGCGTATGAGAGGCACAACCTTCCCAGCCGGTCTCGATCTCGACCGAGAGTACCGAGGCCGCCTTTCATGACTCGATGGAGGGATTTTGACTTGAGCACCGAAAGGAGTCGGACGGTGCCACGGCTCCTAGATTGGATCGACTCGCTGACCCTCACACAGGTAGATTTTGCCTAATCATGCTCGGTTTTTGTTTGAGTCTTTCTGACTTTCTCTTTGTGCATTTTTTAGATTAAGTTCAGGTGGGACGACCTCGACTTCGGCCCCGATTATACATATGTATCGATGATCCAGGAGCAGCAGTGTGTGCTCACCGGCCCCTGCATGCGGGCATGGTATTTAGGGGATCGAGGCATCACTGGAGTTACGGACGCTCACTGGACACCGGGTGAGATCCCCGTCTCTATGTTCGCGGTGCGGACCATGCCCTTATCGACCGTTCATCGGGACTTGACCCGCCGGTTTGTTGGTAGAGCGGTGTGGATTCACGTCGGGGGCCGTGAGCCTTACTTATCTACTCTGCTGAGCGCGAGGGATGCCCCGGCGGCAGCGATGAAGGTGGATCCGGTGGCAGATGTATTTTCGAGGGAGGCTGTCGCGGCAGTCTTCGGTCAGGAGGAGGTCCCGGTAAGTGGTTCCACCCCCTTCTTATTTTACCTTTCATTCATGAGATGTTTAGGGGTTTTTATTGTGTGTTTTTTTTTGCAGGAGGGGTCCTGGAGGAGTGCCCATTTATCTGATTTCTTTGACGGTACTCGAGCTCAGACGCCTGTGTGCGAGCAGCCCTACTACGTCGACGAGTCCTCCAGCGCTGCCCGATCGGAGAGGTCTTCCCTAGGCGTGCCCCTACCAGACTACGGGAGAGATTATGCCACGATTTGCTATGACGAGTCCGGGGCAGCTTATGCGGGATTCGAGGTGGCTCCTCCTATCTTCTCCTCGAGGGTCCCATTTGATCCCTCAGACGCTTCTCTGACCACGAGGGAGACTTGTACGGATTACGTGGGGCTGTCTGGTTACCTACGAGATCGCCTCAGCTTGCGCTGCACCGATCACCTGGTATGTATCATTACTTTACTTTAGTGTAGTGGAATGTATGCATGTATGTATGATTTATGTTTTTGCCTATGCTGTTTTTTATCTGTTCTTTTTTCTTCTTTTTCTGTAGAGTGATCTGCATGCCCACGAGCGGAGGCAGAGCGAGTTGGTGCGGGAGGCCGACGCCCGGGTTGGTCAGGTGTATCAGGAGAGAAATGATCACTGGTCAGGGATGATGCGACGGGAGACTGAGGGTCGCCTTGCCGTCGAGGAGAGGGCGCGTGATGAGTCGATCAGGCGCCTTGCTGCAGAGGAGAGAGCACGAGCTGCTGATGAGAGAGCACGCGCCTCTGATGAGAGAGCGCGAGTTTCTGATGAGAGAGCGCGTGCTGCCGAGGAGGCACTATCTGCGGAGCGGGCATCACACCTGAGAGATTTTGAGGACTATTGGGACTTCCCTCCGTATTAGGCTCGTTATGTATTGCTTTATAGCTTTCATTATTGCTTTGTAGCTTTTATTAGAGTTTCCCCGATGTATAGCTGATGTATAGGGAGTGGGGTGGATAGTAGGTAGGCTTTTTGTGAAAAGTAGGATAGGAAATGTATAACTCGTGATTCATATTACCATGCATTCAGTAGATTATGATGATTCCAATCATTCTCGTCAAATATATTCATGCCTTTATTTATTTACAAACAACAGAAATACTTAGTCTCTTATACATTGTTTTTGTAATTGCTCAAGTCATAACTATTGTTACCAGGACCCGCCTTTCGGTTTTCGGATCCCGACGATTTTTCTCCTCTCCTTTTACTATCCCGGAATTTTTAAATGAGTGCCCTTTCGGGTTTTCACCCATTGGGATTTCCCTTATTTTTGCATAGGTCGCCCTTTGCGGGTTTTCAACCTATCGGGAATTTTTCTTTTTTTTTTTTTTTTTTTTTTACGAAAAGTATTTCTTAAGCCTATCAAGGTTGGTAGGTTCGGAGAATTCCATGCCGTCCATTGTGGTTAACTTCACCGCTCCTTTGCTTAGTATCTTCTTCACGACGAATGGTCCTTCCCAGTTAGGCCTGAACTTCCCCCTCGGGTCGGTGTGCGTCACACGGATCTGTTTCAGCACCAAATCTCCTTCTTTGATAGGACTGGTCTTGACCTTTTTATTGAAAGCCCGAGCCATCCTTCTTTGATATAACTGTACATGGTAAAGCGCTTCCATCCTTTTTTCGTCAACTAGAGCCAACTGCTCACATCGCTTCTTCGCCCATTCCGCCTCGGGAATTTCTGCCTCCACTGCGATTCTCAACGATCGCTTTTCGATCTCAATCGGCAAGACTGCTTCTGTTCCATACACCAAAGAGAATGGCGTTGCCCCAGTTGAGGTTCTAATTGTCGTGCGATAAGCCCATAATGCGAGTGGGAGCTGCTCATGCCAATTCCGATGTGATTCCACCGTTTTTACGAGAATCCTCTTAAGGTTCTTATTAGCTGCTTCTACTGCTCCATTAGCCTGTGGACGGTATGGAGAAGACCTGTGATGTTCAATGCCATATTCTCGAAAAAGATTTCTTACTTCCCCCTGAAACTGGATCCCATTATCCGTAATCATGTGATGAGGCACTCCGAACCTGGTGATCAAGTGTTTTTCAATGAACTTTCTCATCTGCTTGGATCCCAGTTTGCTAAACGACTCTGCTTCTACCCACTTGGTGAAATAATCGATGGCGACAGCAATAAACTTATGTCCATTTGAAGCGTTAGGCCTTACTTCGCCGATGATGTCAATGCCCCAAGCAGCGAATGGCCAAATAGGTGCTAGCACATGTAGTTCCATGGCCGGAAGATGACTGCAATCGCCGTGGATTTGACAATCATGGCATTTCTTTGCATACTCGTTACAATCTCTTTCCATGGTGAGCCAGTAGAAGCCTTGCCTTATGATTTTCTTTGCTAACACCGCTCCTCCCATATGGGCCCCGCAAATTCCTGAATGCACCGATTCCATCGCCTCGCGGGCTCCTCGTATCTAAGCACCTTAGCTGTAACCCATCGATGTGCCTTTTGTAAAGTAAGTCGTCGTGGATGACGAACTGCCGAGCTAACCTTCTAATCACTGCTTGATCCCTCGGTTCTGACTCTGCCGGATATGTTCCATTTTTCATGAAGTTCACGATATCGAAATACCACGATTTTTCATCTGCCCCTAACAGCATTACATCCTCGTAGCATGGTTTGTGAGATCTCCTTAATACCAACGGTTTCGAGGCAAGGTTCTGGGGGTTGTCCCAAACTGACACCAAAGTGGCCAAAGCATCCGCCGCCTGGTTCTGCGCTCGAGGAATGTGATAGAAACGACACTCCTTGAATCTTTATGCCAACCCTTCTAGCTGATCTAGATATGGACGTAGCCTTTCTTCCCTCACTTTCCAGTTTCCTTGTGCCTGTTCGATGATCAACTTGGAGTCACCCCAAATTTCGACATATGATGCTCCCAGTGCCGCTAATGACTCTAAACCATAAATGCACGCTTCATATTCGGCCATATTATTAGTGAGAGGGAAGGATAACTTCTTGGCCATCGGGATCCTTTCTCCTTCCGATGAGGTAAGTAGTACTCCTACTCCGGCTCCATTCGAATTAACTGCTCCATCGAAGAACATTTTCCACGGTATAACTTCGATTGCGTTCAAGTGCTCATCGGGGAAATCATAGCTTACTTCTTCCTCTTCTGCATTCAGGGGTTGGTTAGCCAGAAACTCTGCCACGGCCCTTCCTTTGATAACCTTCTTCGTCACATATTCAATGTCAAACTCGGACAGAAGCAACAACCATCGGGCTAACTTCCCCGTCAAGGATGGAGTTCGGTACAAATACTTCACGGGGTCCATCCGAGAAATAATGATCACTTTATACGATTGAAAATAATGCCGTAGTTTCTTTGTCAACCATACTACTGCCACACATGTCTTTTCGATCATGTTGTACTTGAGCTCGTACTCCAGGAACTTCTTACTCAAATAATACACCGCGTGCTCCACACCGGTGTCTCCCTCTTGAGCCAACATTGCCCCAATAGATCGCTCCTCGATCGCTACATAGAGGAGAAGCGGCTTCCCTAGTTTAGGTGGTCTCAGCACTGGCGGATTAGACAAATAGTTCCGGACGCTCTCCAAAGCTTGTTGACACTTATCATTCCAGATGGTGGGTTGGTCTTTCCTTAACAACTTAAAGATTGGCTCGCAGATTGCGGTGAGTCTCGCTATGAACCGACTGATATATTGAACCTGCCCCAGAAACCCTCTCACTTCTTTCTCATTTTTCGGCGCCGGCATCTCCTGTATAGCCTTCACTTTATCAGGATCCACCTCGATTCCCTTATTTTCGATTACATAGCCTAAGATTTTCCCCAACGAAACGTTGAAAAAGCACTTCTTCGGGTTTAACCTTAGCTTGAATTCTGCAATTCGGGCCAAAAACTTCTCGAGCGCGGCAAAATGCCCTTCTCTTGTCTCTGATTTGACCATCATATCGTCCACATAGACTTCTACCTCCTTGTGTATCATATCATGGGACAGTGCTGTGGCCATTCTCTGATAAGTTGCCCCTGCATTTTTCAACCCAAACGGCATTACTCTGTAACAGTATGTCCCCCACTCAGTTGTGAACGAGGTTTTTGCTTTGTGCTTTTCGGCCATCTGAACTTGCATGTAGCCCATGAAACCATCCACATTCGTGTGTAATACACTTGACGCTGCACTGTCGATCAATACGTCGATATGAGGCAATGCGAACTCATCCTTGGGGCATGCCTTGTTAAGATCTCTGTAATCGACGCACATCCTCACTTTGCCGTCCTTCTTCGCAATTGGTACCACATTTGCGACCCAAGGGGGATAGTCGATCACTTCGATGAATCCTGCTTCTAACTGCTTCTTCACCTCCTCCTTGATCTTATCTGCCCATTCGGGTCTCATACGTCGGAGCTTCTGCTTTACGGGCTTTGCTTCGGGATAAGTTGGAATGCGGTGAGTTACGATAGATTGATCAATTCCAGGCATGTCTTCATATGTCCAAGCGAATACAATTTCGTATTTTTTAATTATTCTCTCAAATTCTTTTCTCTCTTCAATAGTTAATGCTTGAGCAATTTGTATAAGTTTAGGATTTTCATCCGTACCAAGATTGAAAGTTGACATTTCTATCGTATTGATTTCAAATGTAGGCATGTTATATGAATGAGAATGCATGGAATGATCATGATCAACATCAAGCAAGTAAGCAAAATCAGAATTCATTTCATTGATAGCATGGGTGATTACATCATCTGATTCAAACAAAGCAGTAATACAATTTTCATCATCAGGGTTCTCGGGCTCCTCATGAACCTTGGAGGTACTGGGCTCGTCCACCGCTCCCGCAGTTGCTTCAATGGTGATGACTTGCTCCTCGGCATTCGAGTCTAGCACCATAATCTCCTCGACAAAGTAGCTCGCCTTTCCTTTGCCCCAGTCGGCAACATCATTGAAGATTTCGAACCCCGACAGAATCTTCCCTTCTGTGCTAGTCCATGCCTCGGGGGTCCCTGAATACGCCTTTCCATGCCCCTCGTTCACGAAGTACTTCCTTAGGCACACTTTTCCTTCACCACTCACATTGGGCAGACCTCCCTGCTCATATCCCAAACCCCTCCGGGTTTTCTGACTCTTAAAGTCCGAAAATTCTGGCAACCCCTGATGGTGTGCTCCTAAACCCATTCCTGGGATGAAACCTCCCTTCATCATCTTCACCATATCGGTGGTCATGCTGGACTCATAAATCCCGGAGACTTGGAATCCGGAGAAAAGCTGCGGCTCAATTCCCAATGCTGCCACCGAGCTTAATTTCTCAGCTCTGATCGTCACTATCTCCTCCCCGAAGGGGAATTTAATCATTTAATGGAGCGTGGAGGGCACACCTCCTAACTTATGGAACCACGGGCGTACCAACAGTACAGCAAAGGTTACCGGGATATCCAGCACCGTGAACTCAGTTTCTTCTTCATGTGGCCCTACTTTCAACTTGGCCTTAAAGACTCCCTCAATATGCCTACGGCTGTCATCATACGCTCTAATCACAGTTTCAGAGGCTGTCAGGTCTCCTCTCTCCACTCCCAACTTCGACAAGAGTTTCAAAGGACAAACATTAATGGCCGATCCATCATCGACCATCACGCAACTAGTCTTCTTTCCGTTAATTTCCGCTCGGATATACAAAGGCTTATTGTGAGCCTTCCCCTCTTCTGGGAGATCCTCGTGAGTAAATGTGATCTCAGTCTTCTTTCGGGCCATAATTGCCCCTACTAGCGCTGCCGGCTCAGTATCGGTGGAAATAACCAGATTCTGCAATTCTTTCATCAAGTTCTCACGATGGTACTTAGAATGGCATAGAACTTCCCAGACTGTAGACTTAGCTTGTGTCTTCTTCAACTGCTCCAGAACTTGGTCATCGGGCTTAGGAGCCGACCCTTCTCCAATCTCAGTTTCTATCATAGGTGCCTTTCCCTCGGCCACACGACCTGATCTCGTCATTACCGCGATTTCCGGCTCATCATCCGATTCGTCCCAAATGTTAATAGGAATCCTCTGATTGGCATCTTCCTCGTCCGAAGAACTCTCCCAAATGTCCACGACCATTAAATCCATGACGTGAGGAACATTCAGATTCAAGTAAAAGGGATCCGCCGATCCATACAAAGCCCAACCTATCAACTCATCCTTCTTGCGGCCAACGGAATAGCACCTCGTTGTATGCACATAAGCTGCACCTTATTGCTCATTGTTTCGTTACACTGTTCATAACGGCGTCTCCACCTTCTAGCATAATCCACAAACGGTTCCTCGGGGAATTGCCTGATCCTATCCAGATCGTCCAAGGATCCCGTCCACGGAATGTACATTTCATATCTTGACACAAAGGCACTTCTGAGCGGTATCCAATGACCCATCTCCTCCTCTGATAGACCCTGATACCACAATAAGGCTTCACCCATCAAGGTTTCCGGAAAATGTTCATGCAACTCACATTGCGGAAATCTGGCGTCATACATATGATTGCGGAATAACCTCGCGTGCTCAACAGGATCCTGGTATCCACCATACCTAGGCATTGCTAACACCGCATCAGGTGTTTGATAAGACGGGGAATCCGGGGTTTGCTCTGCCAGCATCCATACTGTATACTCCTTGATAAATCTTTTCGTCATTGCCGCCCAATCGGTCTTAACATACATCGGCAATGACATGTACCACATTAACGGTTCACCCATCAATGAATTGCAAAACAAGCTAGTGATCTCTTCCTCTTTAAAACCCAAGGGTGCCATAGCCGACAAGTAGAAGTGAAGGTGCTCCATAGGGTCCTTATTGCCGTTATACTTACTAACCCTCGGTAACGGACGCTTGATAGGTCCAATCTGCATCGCAAAGCGCTCCGCAGTTCTGTCTTCAGCTCTTTGGTACTTTTCTAAAAACAAATCCGACAACCGATACCAATCGTGCTTGCAAGAATCGGGTAATGAGTGGAACCATTCCAAAGGTTCGCCTACCAGCGAGTGGTGGAACCATTGAGCAATTTCATCTACTCCGAAGGATTCAATAAACATGTCGTGCATATATTCACGCAAGTGCACCTCGGGATTTCTTCCTCCACTAAACAAACCCAAATCTGGCACAATAGTCCGAGACGACCCTTCTCCGGTCTCTTCAGCACTATCCTCATCATACGGTGCTCCACCATCCGAGCCTTCCCCCATCGGTTCATCCTCTTGTTCTTCACCAAGGAAGGACACATACAGACCATTTCCTACATTGCTCTTTTCATCGGAGTCCAACAACTCCTCTACATTTTCCTCGAAGGATTCCATCACTACAGTTTCTGTCAAACCAACTCCGATCGTACTCACCCTATGATTAGGCAATGGATTACGCCTAATGGAAGGGTTCGCTGACGAAGGATCAGCTATCTTCTTCTCTTCGATTAAATCTTGGATTTCATGTTTCAACCTCTCGCAATTCTCAATTGTATGCCCATAACTGCTATGGAATTCACAATACCCTCTAGCCTGTATCTACGGAGTAGGTTGAGCTTTGTTATACGGGGTAAGGGCTTTCAACAATCCCTTTTTTTGCAGACGCTCGAAAACTTTCGCGTAGGTCTGATCGAACTTGGCGAACCGCCTCTTTTCAATAGCATTAAGATCAACCACTTTCACTGCTGCGGATTTCGTACTCGCACTAGGCCCTCCGGCACTATATCCCGACTTCGTCCACTTGGTATAAGCTTTCTTTGGCTCCCCATCCCCTTCAACAGTCAAGGCACAACTATACATATCTGATTGAAATCAGTAAATGGCATATACCGCAACTCATTCTTGATATACGGCAACGTGTTGCCAACCACCATTCGGATCTGATCCTGCTCGAGCGGCTTTTGTTTCATCACTGCGGCCTTAGCCCTCCATCTTTTCACAAAATCGGAAAAGGATTCCCCAGCCTGTTGCTTAGTGCTCTCTAGCTCTTTCAAAGTGACCTCCAGCATGGTGTTAAAGCTATACTGAGCGATGAATGACTTCGCTAACTCCTTCCAATCCCTCTTTGTCACCATCGGCAATGCATGGAACCATGTGAGGGCAGCCCCCTCTAGGTAGGTGTTAAACAGCCCTAGGACTTGATCCTCAGTCAGGATCGTGTGCTTCATCACAGCAACATACTAATTCATGTGAGCGGTGGGATCTCCCGTTCCATCGAACTTTTTCATGTCAGGGAGCCGGAATTTCAAAGGCAAAGCTGTTGCCGATAAACAATTCTTCAAGTTATAAAAGTCCTGACTCCCGGAACTTCCTCCACGCAAGTCCTGCACTTCCTGTGTGATGTGTTGCTTCCACTCCTCTTCCTTAGCTTTCTCTTTCTCTAACTGTTTTCGGATATAATCCTGATAATCCTCCTCATTCCCAAAGCGAGGACCATCGTTCACCTCATTCTCAGCACGCTTACTACCACTCTTGTTGTCCTTCAGTGCTAACTCCGCTAGCTGGGCCAAGATCGCGGCCAGCTGATCATTGATATTGTTCACAGAATTCTCCAATTCAGCCACTTTCTCGTCGGTCGCAGACATACTGATGGAAGACTGAGTATACCCAGACGAAGATGATTCAGATGCCACAACTACTGATTCTGAACTGTCTACTCGTAGCTGATCAAACTGTCTGACAAGCCGATTACTCTCACGAAACCACAACCGCTTAATGATGACGTCTGCGCGAACGGTATCCATTAGTATGTATGCATGATTTTATATGCATGATTCGTGGTGTGTGCGTTTATTTATTTACGATTATAAGATAAGAAAAACAAACGTTAGTTCTATTTACACGTATCACAACATCTCTCTTCCACCCTTGTTGAGTGATTTCCGCAAGTGCACGGTTTCGCTTGTAGTAATAAAAAATATCGATCCCACAGAGATACGTTTTTTAACGAAAAACTTATTTTTGAATCTTTAATTTCGAACTTGTTAGATTTATAAAATGTAAATAAAAAGTGAAAATTGGATTAATTGAATTTAGGAAATTTATTTGATTGAATTTGAAAACTTTGAGTATTTGAAAATGCTGGAATAAGATTATATATTTAGGATAAATCGATTGTTAGAAAGATCTTCTGATTTTAAGGATGAATTTTACAAAACAGGAACATTTAGAACTTATTAGAAAAAGGAATGAATTTGTTCATTTGCATTAAGCAAAGAAAACAACTTAAACTTTGTATTATTATGATGATGAAATAAATGACGGAACCTCTAATTAATTGGCTTTGAACGCGACAAAACCCTTTCGGGATAGTTGCCCTTACTCAAATTAACACTCTTTCGAGATGATAATTTGCCTAAGTGTTCAACAAAGTTTCCTTGTAATGATTTTGAATTCAAGTGCATATTAATGAAAACACCAGCCTCACTTATATTGGATTGGTTACCATAAGTGCTGCATAACGATTTATCGAATAGAACGGACTTTATTAGATGAAATGTAAATTGATACAAGTTTACAGAGAATAAGGAGCATCGAGTTCTTCGAGGGCGTGCAAGTGAAGGGCTTGATCGGTTCCGCTTCCTTGGGTTTCCTAGGAGGTTGTCAGGCTCGGGGGCGAACACTTTACTCAATCTTCTCGCTGTAACTTCGTAATAGGGATTCGGTCGGCCACTACCATGATGCAAACTAAAACTGGAACAATGTCTAAACGCTACTGAGTTGTAATTAAACTATAAACAATATGTGTACCTCATCTTGTTTTGTACAGAATCTAATTTCTAACTCTCGAAATGTTTTTACTTAGAACTTCGACATAAGTTCTACGCTCTGATTTCTATATCTATATTATAGCAATTCATTACACTTTTTCTCAACATCAACTCTTTATTTATAGATGTTGAAGGGTTGTGTTTGAAGTGATGTATCCGTTGGTTAAGAGTCGTGTCCGTTGCGAAAGGACGTCTTTATCCACTTGAACGAACGCGTTTCTTGGATTTTCAGCATGTGTTAAATGCTCTTGGTGAATTTCTGCACTTACCGAGGATAGTAATGTTGAAACACCTTTCCACAAGATTTTGATTTGACAAAATTAATTAAGTCAAAGTAAATATTCTACAACACACTAAGTTTAAATGCTTTGATTTAGTGTTACTAATGTGTTTGTTCAATGTTGAGTTTATAATTTATCATAAGACATAAAGATCATAAGGCTCAAGCCCTATATGGAAATCAAGGCCCAAGTCAAACGAGCCAAAGACCACTCAGCCCGCGTATCTCCAAAACGTCGCCATTAAAGTGATGAAACGCATGCTGAGTAAAGAAGGATCGAGAAGATCCACGTAGACAACTTCGGTATGAAGCTGCTGAGCTGTCTCGACAAAACGTGCAGGACAGCTACTGACCATAAGACAGCTTCCAGACAAAGTATTTCCTCATTAGGTAAAGGTCAGAAGACACAACAAGCTGTCTGGTTGACATTACCCAAAATGGTGGAGCATACTGACTCACTGACCGAAGAACAGAAGACGCTGGAATCTGATTGGCTAACGAGAACTGCTGGCAGACTCAGTGAAAGCGACCTGTAGCCGTTTGTCTCCAACGGTTATTTTGAAATTTGAAATAACCAGAAGCTCTCATAGCTCTCTATAAATAGAGCATTCAGAATCCACATTCTTCAGAGAAATTTGAGCAAGAGCCGCTACGCTGACCAAACGTATACAAAAGTTCTCCATCAAAAGCAAAGCAAAGTTCTTACACTACAAAGTCTATTCATTTGTGTAAAAGTCTAGAGTGATTGGTTTTCAATCATCTAAGGTGTTCTAGCAATTGTTGTTTAGGACAAAATCTTTATCATTTCTAGAAGTAGAAAGGAGAGGCTGGGTACTCGGTTTTAAGTACTCAGCGGAGAGATTAGGATTGAGTAGAAGTATAGAGAAAGGTACTCTTGTCATACTCAATTGCTGATATTGTAAAAGGTTTGAGGCTCTACCTTTAAAGAGCTCAGTAGAGGATTTGAAATCTCGGAGGTGTTCCGGGGACAGGACGTAGGCTTAGAAGAAGCCGAACCTGGATAAATCTGCTGAGTGAAGTATTTCTAAACCTTAACTCCTTATTCATATTGCTTGCTTAAAACAAACTAAAACTGACCAAGTAAAAGAGGTCAAGCTGAGTTGTGCGCTACAAACGAGCAGGTTCAGGAATAGACTCTAAGTGCTATTTCCTGACCTAAGCAACGAAGCTGTCCTAGTCACTAGTTGACTAAGCCAGTGTCTTGCTGAGTGTTAAGTGCCGCTGTTTTATAAACTTTTCTTAAAGAAAAGAAATCTGCCCAAATTGTTTAAAAAAGGTAAAATAGTTCCTAACCCCCCCTTGGAACTATATTTGCAACCTTACAAGGGACTAACAAGTAATCCGCGGCCGTGAATGACGTAGCACTGAGCTGAGCGACGGACGAAGGGGAGAATTGGTTGTACCGCGCGTGTCGCGGCCGCAGGTCTGGGATCCACTGTCGCGGCCCGGCAGGTTTTCTTACTTCTTGCTTT
Source organism: Euphorbia lathyris (assembly GCF_963576675.1). Taxonomy (NCBI): domain Eukaryota; kingdom Viridiplantae; phylum Streptophyta; class Magnoliopsida; order Malpighiales; family Euphorbiaceae; genus Euphorbia; species Euphorbia lathyris. The sequence goes on from NC_088915.1 coordinate 65,366,081, forward strand.
CGTTCGTGTCCTCGACTTGGCGCTTTCGATTTACGTCGTCTTTGACTCCTTTTGAAGGGTTTTTCTTCTGTTTTTGATCCTTTTTCGTTCCTATTTGGATTTTACCAAATATTCAAGTACCTTGCAAGAAAGAAAGATATTCGAAAGTAAAATTAATCTAAACAGATATAAATAACACAAATTCGTAATAAAAATGATGTAAATGTTAATGATATTTTAGCTTTATTTTGGGCTTAACAAATCTCCACACTTAATCTTTTGCTAGTCCCGAGCTAAATTTCACTGAACTTATTCTTTAACTAATCTCTTTATGAAAATAAAACATATATCTTTGTGTTTACCTTTTAAATTAGTTAAGCCGAAAAGACTAACTTCGTATGGCAAATTTATACGCAAAATATCAAACTAACTTAGTATAAATACGATATATCATTCGTCTTGTATTTCAACTTTTAAATTGAAGTATTCGGGACGATGTAAGCACACACGTTATTGAGTTTTCCATCTCAAGGCATTTCAAAGCACCAAACTTCCTTTCCCAAACTTGAATTATTATATATGAGTATTTAGTTTAATTTATTTGCTTAGTTACGCCCGTGATAAGGGTGGTCTCGATCGTAACTTTATATGTATTTGTTTTGTGTTCGCTTAAGAGGTACCGACCATGCCATGGGTGGACGCAATCGTTACTTTAAACTTTAAACACGCTTAATTTTTCTAATTTAAACGTTCCTTTCATACCTCGATTGTGATAAGGGTGGTCGCAACCGTGGCCAAAAGTACGCTTTACTTATTAATTTCTTCCCTTTCATACCTCGATTGTGATAAGGTTGGTCTCAATCGTGGCCAAAAGTTAAGAATACGATTTATTGATTAATTAATATGAATTGGGAAAAAGAAAATTAGCACATCCATCCTATATTGACTTAAAATTCAACATGTATTATGGTTATAGTTTCCTTAAAAACTTCAATTGGTGTTAATGTAAGATAAAATCAAAACCGAGCTAAAAATTGTTAGTTCAATTTGATGCCTATAAACCTAATTGAAAATTTAAAATAAGATTTATTATATCATGAATTTCATGATATGAAATAGAGATTAAAAATAAAGAATTTTTACTTAAATACATTCACGCGAGACAATTTTACTTAAAATCGTGTCGAAGATTTGTGAAAAATATTTTGAAAAATATTACCCGTATAGAAATATTTATTTCTATCGATAATGATAACCTAAAAATAATAATAATAATGATATTTCATAAAAAAAAAATTGTTAAGTTTTTTCATTTGTTGCAATATATTAAAAAGTGTTGCAATATATATGTTGCTTTTATATTTTGAAAAACAAGCGATGCATACATTCATTCATTCATTTGCATACATTCATTCATTCGTTTGCATAAAATGATATATGTATATATCTCCTCCCACACTTTAATTGGACCATGTCCTCATGGGGGCAAAAATGGAGATAAAACACTAAAGATAAAACAAACGGAAATAAACGAAAGATATAGCAAAAACATTCATCATAAAATTAAAGTGAAATTAGAAATTGTACGAAACATAATAAATATAAAAATGTACGAAACTGAAATTGAAATAAGATAAGATAAAAATAAAAGATAAAACCTAAGCATGTGGCGGGGAATCCGGAGGTGTTGGTGAAGTTTCCACATTTCGGCGTCGGAAAAATGAAAGCATCCGATGCCGAGTTGAACGATGCGCATGCCTCAAAGTATTGAGGTTGTCATTCATCACCATATTGTTCTCCATCAAATCATCAATTCTCAAATTCATTTGTCGATTATTTGCATTGATTTGGTTCAAAATCCGCCTTAAATCCACCGGATCAGTGTCTTGGGTTGCTTGGGCTTGTGGGGCAGCGTCTCCACCTTCCTCCGCTCCTTCTTCATCGGTACCTACATTATGAGAACTAGAAGCACCTCCACCCATAGTGCCACGAAGATGTGCAATACGGGTAGCATATGAAATAAAAACAGGAGGAGCCGCAGAAACCAATAAATGAGCCCGTTCAAGAGCCGCAATGTCCAAAACCGGAACATATCCATGGTAGGTGGACATATCAAAAGTAGCCAATTCATCCCGTGCCCCCAAAACAATAGCGGTGATCAAATTACCGAGAGGGACTTGAGTGGCGTGAGCCCTCGAAGCACGATACAAGTTGTCAAAAATCATTCCAATGCTATCAACCCGTAAACCCTTGAACAAACAATCCCAAACAAACAAATCCCGGACTTGAATCTTCGAACTCTCAACACGACCAAAAAGTGAAAAACTCAAATACTTGTGAAAGAAGAACACACAATTGTCCTTAATCAACTTGCTTGAAGTGTTTTTGGAGTCAAAAGAAGTTTGGTCAGACAGAGTTTGCCAAAAAGAGTTATTATCAAAATCCCGAGGCTTATCATAAAAGTCACTAGTAGGGAAACCAAACATGTTACCCATAGCCTCATAATCAACTGTATAGGTAATACCCTTATTCCGAAAAGAAATTTCAGTCCTCTTCTTGTTCATTGTTAAAGTAACCAAAAACTCAACCACATACTCTTGAATTTGTGGAAAACGCATAGAAGCAAAAGTTTTCCATCCCAAAGTTTCAATAAAAGCAGTAATTTGTGTAGAGAAGTTCAACTTTCTTACCGAATCAAAGTCAAGAAACTGCATATCCACGAACTTACGATTAGCGTGTGAAAAGTGCTTGAAACGTCCAACTTCTTCTTCAGAATGAATGTCGAAATAAGCCCCACAACTAACCCTAAGGCGATTAGCCTCAGTTACAGCTGGCTTGTGTCCAACACGCTTTGCTCTAGGCATGGTTGTGGTGTTTATGTGTTATGAATGTTAGGGTTTTAGAGAAAAAGATGAAAAGAGAGAAAAGCTTGAGGTTGAAGATGAAGTATAAGTGTTGTGGATTCTTGAAATTGAAAGGTGTAGGTGATTGAAAAGGGTAATGATGAAATTGGGAAAAGTAAAAGTAAGGTATTGGGAAGAGGTAAGAGTAGGGGATTGGGTAAATTGGAGGTGATGTAAGGTTTGTGTAGGTAATAGGTATATATAGGGTTTGAATAACAAGGTAAATAGTTAGAGTAGAAATAGGAATTGGAATAGGTATAGTTGAAATAGGAAGAGTAATTAATATAGTTAGAGGTTGAATAGGAAAAGGTGTAAATAGAAAAGGAAAAGGTATAGGAAGAATGGAAAAATAGGTCGAAAACCGGACCTGGAGTGCCTGAATTACGCGTGTCGCGGTCGTGGATGTATATCCGCGGTCGCGGATCGCGTTTTTCAACCAACATATCCTCTGAAATTTGAGAAGAAAAATCTGAAGTTACCGAGAATCCAACATTCGCGGCCGCGAATCGCGCTGGGCAGCGAATCTTGTGTCTGAAATTTTCTGGAATTTTTCTGATGTTACCGTGGAAGCGCATCCGCGGTCGCGGATCACCTCGTGGCTACCCAAATTCAGCTTATTTACTTCATTTCGTGCATTTTCTTGATAAATTATATCCTGAACTCCTTAAAAATGTCATCTGTACTAAAAACATAAATGAAAATCATTAAATGATAAGGAAAACCAAAGGTTTATCCTTAGTAATGGAAAATTAAAATAAAAATTGCATTAATTAATGAATGTTAAAATTATGAATATGAAAGGTTTGGAATTAAAATTAAATGAAGCATTAATGTGCATTTATTAATTGAAGTTAAATGAATCTTATTTAAGGAACTTGAAATGCAATTATTAACATTTAATTAGTCATGAATAGATTAAGTTTGCATTTAATTGATTCAATGGTCTAAATTCATGAAATTAAAATGCAACCATATAACCAAAATCGAAATATAGTGCAAAAAGAAATTTTATTTATTAACATTTATGTACATATATTTACAAACAATATAAAACACAAACTATGCTAAAAATTCGTCCCTTTTAATCGGGAGTTTCTTAGCCCTAAATCGATCAATTTTCAACTGCACGAAGGCTTGTCGTTCTTGTGCAGAAAGAAAATTTGGTCCTGATCGAAAAACTCACTTCACTAGACCTTCAAATTCTAAAAATTCATAGTCTAGCATCGGGAAAGATTCAGCATCACTCCAAGGAACAGAAATACTTCCCTTGGTCCCTAGAATTATTCCACATATAATATTCCCGAACCCAACCTTCTTAGCCTTGGATCTAGATGCGGCAACAAGACCCTCCATCAGAATTTTTGAAGAATCAACCACATTGCCTTGAAATATATCACCAAGGACATAAAGATCAGATTCTTGGACGACACTACTGAACGTGCGACCGAACAGGCTGTGACTCAGAAACTTATGCAAATATAGTATAGAGTTGGAATTGAAAGACTTATTATAGGCAAGTTTTGGGTGGAAAGGCCAGATACCGGTGAGCATTCGCCAAATATCAGTGGCCGTCATATCTCTTCCATGATGGTATTTGGTAGCATCCTTCAAAGGAAAACCAAACCAAGCATGCAATTCAGGATATCCAAAAGTGAAAGTTTTGCCATCCCGACGAAAACTAAGACGCACACGACGCTTGTTAACAAAACGCACAGTGCAGAAAAACTCTAACACCCAGTCTCCAATTATAGGAAACTTCATATCGACAAATCTGGTCCATCCTAGTCGCTCCATGTAACGACTCATATCTTCCTTAATTCCTAATTGATCATTAAGAAAATCGTCCATGTACAGCATTCCGACAAAGAAAGTGTATCGAAGTTTCAGGAAGCGCCTTCCCTCATCGTGATTGAAGATAGGAAAGTTACATCCATAACGCTCTGATATATCCACATGTTTATTGCGTGAAGTAATAACTTTCTTAGATGAAGTGTTTGAGGAAGCCATGATTTTTGGAAAGAGTAAGGAAGAAAAGTTCTGAACTTAGTGTTTGGATTTTATGAATGGTAAGAAAATCAGAGATAGTTCTGATAGAGATGAAAAAGAAAGTGACAGAAAACTGGACCTCTAGTACCTATATATAAGATCCTAGGACGAAAAGAGGTGTTGTTTCGAAGTGAAAAGGCATGAAACAAACCTTTTAGAAATGAGAAAAACTTAGTGTTTCATTCTGAATAGTTACAACTGCTGAGAAAATGTTCAATCTGGGCAAAATTTCTCCCGTGTCGCGACCGAGGATGCTGACCCGCGGTCGCGGCACGCTGATTTTCCTGCGAAAATCAGTTGTCAAAACTCTAAACTCCTGATCCTCTACCGAGAATCCTCATCCTCGGTAAGTTCAGAATCTTTTCCCTTCAATTTTCAATCAGAATTCTCAACTGAGAATCTGAAATCCTCTACAAGTCCAGAAATTTTCATGACTTCTAGCCATGCCTAAATTCTCAACTGAGAATTTGAAATTCTCTATAAGTCCAGAAATATTTCTACCTCATTAAGAATTTCATATATGTGAATTCTCTACTGAGAATCTGAAATTCTCAACTGAGAATCACTGAATTTACTAATTTTTATGAAATTCCTAAAAATTAATTAAAATCATGACTTGAATATATTTTTTATATATCTAAAATTCTAATAAAATGATATAATCTAAAACAAAACAAAATAAAAATAAAAATAAAAATAATAAAAGAAAAATGAAATGATTTAAATGTCAGGAAATCTTGTTACGAAACTAGTTCCTATTTCGGAAATATTTTCGTAATAGATTTTACATCGATTACCGTTAACTTTGAAACGCTTACCATTAGTTTCCTCAAGTTCTAAAGAACCATAGTCGAACGTTTTGACGACTAAATACGGTCCGTCCCATCTAGACTTAAGTTTTCCCGGAAATATACGAAGCCGTGAATTGAATAACAGCACATTATCTCCAACATTAAAGTGTTTGACTTTAATCTTGGCATCGTGCCATTTTTTCACTTTTTCTTTATAAATCCTCGCATTTTCATACGCTAGATGACGTAACTCATCTAACTCATTTAAATCGAGCAAACGTTTCTTTCCTTCTTGTTGTAAATCAAAATTAAGTTTTCTAATAGCCCAATAGGCTTTATGTTCGAATTCAACTGGTAAATGACATGCTTTTCCATACACCAAACGGTACGGAGTCATTCCTATTGGTGATTTAAATGCAGTACGGTATGCCCATAGCGCATTATTGAGTTTTTGTGACCAATCTTTTCTTGATGACGAAACAGTTTTCTCTAGAATCCATTTGAGTTCTCTATTTGAGATCTCCGCCTGACCATTCGACTGAGGATGGTATGGCGATGACACGCGGTGGCGTACTCCATATTTTTTCATAAACATATTGAAATTCCGATTTATGAAATGGGTACCGCCATCACTAACAACGTACCTAGGACAACCGAATCTACAAAATATATCGTCAAGAAAAGTAATAACTACTTTAGAATCATTCGTAGGGGTTGCAATTGCTTCAACCCACTTTGAAACATAATCAACGGCTACTAATATGTAAGTTTTACCATTGGAAGGCGGAAAAGGTCCCATGAAATCAATTCCCCACATGTCGAAGATTTCAACTTCCAACACGTTTTTGAGGGGCATCTCATCTTTCCTTCCTAAATTTCCCGTTCTTTGGCATTTATCACAACGAGTAATAAATGAACCAAACGTCCTTAAACATTGTAGGCCAAAAGAAACCACATTCTAATATTTTAGCTACCGTTTTATTAACTCCATTATGTCCTCCATACGAGCTGGAATGACATTCTGTTATTATAGATTCATATTCATTTTCTCCAACACATCTCCTAATTATCCCGTCACCACATGATTTAAATAGAAAGGGATCTTCCCAATAATATTGTTTAATATCGAAGAAAAATTTCTTCCTCTGTTGGGGAGATAATCCTTCCGGAACGATATCGGTTGCAAGATAATTAGCAAAATCTGCATACCATGGTGACATGATACTTTCTACATGATAGAGATGTTCATCGGGGAAATCATCTCGTATACCGACAGTTTCACCTATAGGACCGTTTTCATCTTCTAGTCTTGATAGATGATCGGCGACAAGGTTTTCTACCCCTTTTTTGTCTTTAATTTCTATATCAAATTCTTGTAACAACAAAAACCATCTAATCAGACGCGGTTTTGCATCTTTCTTAGCAAACAGATAACGTAAAGCTGCATGATCTGTATAAATAATAACTTTAGATCCTAATAAGTATGACCTAAACTTATCACATGCAAATACTACGGCTAACATCTCTTTTTCTGTTGTTGTGTAATTTAACTGTGCACCGGACAATGTATGACTTGCATAATAAATAACATGTAATTTTTTATCCTTTCTTTGACCTAAAACACATCCTACTGCTAGGTCACTTGCATCACACATGATTTCAAAAGGCAAATCCCAATCGGGTTTAGCAATTATGGGCGCACTGACTAAGGCTGTTTTCAATGTTTCAAAAGCTTTAATACAATCTTCATTAAAGTCGAAGGTTGAATCCTTCATAAGTAAATTAGTAAGTGGTTTGGAAATCACAGAAAAGTTTTTTATAAATCTTCTGTAAAAACCTGCATGTCCTAGAAAAGATCTTACTCCCTTGACAGTTGTTGGTGGGGGTAATTTTTCTATTACTGAAGTTTTTGCTCTATCCACTTCTAATCCCTTTTCAGATATTTTATGACCTAAAACAATTCCTTCGTCGACCATGAAATGACATTTTTCCCAATTTAATACCAAATTCGTTTCTTCGCATCTAGAAAGAACTCTATCTAAGTTTTTTAAACATGCATCAAAAGAATCTCCATAAACTGAAAAATCATCCATAATTACTTCCATGATATCTTCGATGAAATTATTAAAAATTGCAGTCATGCAACGTTGAAAAGTTGCTGGTGCATTACATAAACCAAAAGGCATTCTTCTATATGCAAATGTTCCATAAGGACATGTGAAGGTTGTTTTATCTTGGTCATCCGGGTAAATATATATTTGAAAGAATCCGGAATAACCATCGAGAAAACAATAAAATGCATGACCGGCTATCCTTTCGATCATTTGATCGATGAAAGGTAAAGGAAAATGATCTTTCCTAGTTGCCTTATTTAGGTTCCTATAATCTATACAAACCCTCCAGCCGGTGGTGGTTCGCGTAGGTATTAATTCACCTTCATCATTCCTTACTACAGTTATACCTCCCTTTTTGGGTACACAATGGATTGGACTAACCCATTCACTATCCGAAATAGGATAAATGATTCCATTGTCTAAAAGTTTAGTAATCTCATTTTTGACTACTTCTTTCATGTTCGGATTTAAACGTCTTTGTCTATCCGCTTTAGGTGGCTTATCTTCTTCTAAGTGAATCCTATGCATTACAATACTAGGATTAATCCCTTTTAAATCTGAAATCTGCCATCCCATACTTCCTATTCTATTTCTAACAACTTCTTTCAATTTTTCTTCTTGATTTTCTGTTAATTTGTTAGAGATGATTATAGGTAGAGTATCACTTCCGCCTAGGAAAGTGTATCTCAGATGGTTTGGTAGTTCTTTAAGTTCTAATTTAGGTGGAACTATTACTGAAGGCGGAACTGGTCCATCTTCTCGAATCAAAGGCTCTGGGTCCTTATCTTCTAATTCTTCGCCCATTACAGGTTCTATTATTTCTTCTCTTTGAACAATGTCATTAACACATTCTTCAATTAAATCAAGCTTCATACAAGCGAAATCCTCCATAGGATATTTCATCGCTTGATTCATATCGAACTCGATCTTATCGTCACCTATTCGTAAAACTACTTTTCCTTTCGACACATCAACTAGAGCACGTCCCGTGTTCATGAATGGTCTACCAAAGATCAGCGGACAATTAGCATCATAAGCAAAATCTAAGATAACAAAATCAGTAGGAAAAATAAATTTGTCAACTTTTACCAAAACGTCTTCAATTATACCATATGGTCTTTTAGTGGATTGATCCGCTAATTGCAAAACCATATTGGTACGCTTGATGTCTTCTTCTAATCCTAATTTCTCAAAAATAGACAATGGCATCAAGTTTATACTAGCTCCTAAATCACAAAGACAGCTTGGGAATTCCATATTTCCCAAAGTACACGGAATGGTAAAGCATCCGGGATCTTTGAGTTTAGTAGGTAATTTGCTTGATACTATCGAACTACATTCTTCAGAAAGTGAAATGGATGAAATTCCTTCCCAACTAATCTTTTTTGAAATTAAATCTTTCAAGAATTTTCCATAGTTAGGAATTTGCGTAATTGCGTCCATGAATGTTAAATTTATATGTAAATTTTTAAGTTTATCTAAAAATGATAACAGTTGTTTATCATGGTCCTTATTTCGGACCCTGTGTGGAAAAGGTGGCTTTGGTACAAAGGGTTTCGGATTAGAGTCAATTGGTGTATCTTTTTGTTTTAATGTATCTTCTTTGGATTTTGGTAAATCATTTCCAGGTAAAGTTGAAATTCCGGGCATTTCCGGACCTAAGTAGTTTTTCCCCGAACGAAGAGTGATAGCCTTAACATGCTCTTTCGGATTTTCTTCCGTTTGGCTGGGAAGACTTCCCTCTTTGCAGGATGGAATTGATTTAGCAAGTTGTCCAATTTGAACCTCCAAATTATGGATGCTAGATGATTGGTTTTTGATAAGCTGATCGAATTTATTTTCGATCCGTTTAAAACCATCGTCTTGATTACTTACCTTTCCATTCATAGCATCTATAAATTTGTCGATTTTTGAAGATAAAGTGCTAATCGTATCTCTTGTTTGATTTTGATAATTATTTATACGATATTGATTAGCATTTGCATTATTATTATTATTACCATCTTTCCAGTTAAAGTTAGGATGATTTCTCCATCCAGGATTATAAGTATTAGAATAAGGATTAGTAGTTTGGTTTTGTCCTTAGACAAAATTTACCTGTTCTATCTCGTTCATACCTTCGTAGTCAATATCTCTCTGGATCGGATCATTAGGATCGCATGGTGCCATAAATTTATCAATTTTGTGCGATAAGGCAGAAAATTGGGCTTGTAACATTGCTACAGGATCAAGATTCATTATACCTTTAACCGATGATGTACATGAGGATGATGGTTTCGCCGTTGGTATATGTCCACGCTCTGCGGGCCACATACTGCTGTTGATTGCCATTTCCTCCAAAAGTTCTCTTGCTTGGGCGGACGTCTTCTTCATAAATAACCCTCCAGACATAGCATCTAATGAACCTCTAGTCGTAGGATTTAATCCATTATAGAATGTTTGCATTAAAAGTGCATCTGGCAATTGGTGGTGTGGGCATAAACGTTGAAGTTCTTTAAAACGTTCCCAAGCTTCATAAAGAGTTTCATTATCATTTTGTGTGAAAGATGTCAACTCTTTGATGACTCTTGCGGTTTTTGCTAAGGGAAAATATTTTTGTAAAAATGCTTGGGCTAATTGGTCCCAAGTTTCAAATGTTGCAGCAGGCATAGAAGTTAACCAAATTTTTGCCTTATCCTTCAAAGTGAAAGGAAAGAGGCGAAGTTTGATTGCTTCTGCTGTTACATCAGTAATTTTAAAAGTGTCACAAATTTCTAAGAAATTTGTCAAATGTGCATTAGGGTTTTCGTTAGGCAATCCGTAAAACGTTACGTTGTTTTGCAACATATTAAGCAAAGCAGGCTTAATTTCAAATTGATTTGCGTTTATACGGGGTCTAACTACACTATTAGTTACACCGGCCATTCCTGGCCTAGCGTAATCCATAAGTGTCTGTGGATCGGCCATAATTTCTGGCTGGACTACTTTAGTTTTTAAGGGTGTTTTGTCTTTGTTTTTGTTGTTTTTCTTAAGTGTTCTTTCAATTTCTGGATCAAAAGGATCTGGTGGCGTGCCCGAATTTCGTGAACTGCGCATCAACTTGAAATTGTAACACGAGCCAAACTACCTTCAAAACAAAATTGAAAGCAAATATATTATAAAACTGAAAATAAATAAAATATAAAAGTTGTATAAAAATAATGTATAAACCTAGATTCGAAAATAAAATGCGCAAAATAAAAATTTTGTCAAAAATTTTGGCGTATCCCCGGCAACGGCGCCAAAAACTTGTTGAGCGATTTCCGCAAGTGCACGGTTTCGCTTGTAGTAATAAAAATATCGATCCCACAGAGATACGTTTTTTAACGAAAAACTTATTTTTGAATCTTTAATTTCGAACTTGTTAGATTTATAAAATGTAAATAAAAAGTGAAAATTGGATTAATTGAATTTAGGAAATTTATTTGATTGAATTTGAAAACTTTGAGTATTTGAAAATGCTGGAATAAGATTATATATTTAGGATAAATCGATTGTTAGAAAGATCTTCTGATTTTAAGGATGAATTTTACAAAACAGGAACATTTAGAACTTATTAGAAAAAGGAATGAATTTGTTCATTTGCATTAAGCAAAGAAAACAACTTAAACTTTGTATTATTATGATGATGAAATAAATGACGGAACCTCTAATTAATTGGCTTTGAACGCGACAAAACCCTTTCGGGATAGTTGCCCTTACTCAAATTAACACTCTTTCGAGATGATAATTTGCCTAAGTGTTCAACAAAGTTTCCTTGTAATGATTTTGAATTCAAGTGCATATTAATGAAAACACCAGCCTCACTTATATTGGATTGGTTACCATAAGTGCTGCATAACGATTTGTCGAATAGAACGGACTTTATTAGATGAAATGTAAATTGATACAAGTTTACAGAGAATAAGGAGCATCGAGTTCTTCGAGGGCGTGCAAGTGAAGGGCTTGATCGGTTCCGCTTCCTTAGGTTTCCTAGGAGGTTGTCAGGCTCGAGGGCGAACACTTTACTCAATCTTCTCGCTGTAACTTCGTAATAGGGATTCGGTCGGCCACTACCATGATGCAAACTAAAACTGGAACAATGTCTAAACGCTACTGAGTTGTAATTAAACTATAAACAATATGTGTACCTCATCTTGTTTTGTACAGAATCTAATTTCTAACTCTCGAAATGTTTTTACTTAGAACTTCGACATAAGTTCTACGCTCTGATTTCTATATCTATATTATAGCAATTCATTACACTTTTTCTCAACATCAACTCTTTATTTATAGATGTTGAAGGGTTGTGTTTGAAGTGATGTATCCGTTGGTTAAGAGTCGTGTCCGTTGTGAAAGGACGTCTTTATCCACTTGAACGAACGCGTTTCTTGGATTTTCAGCATGTGTTAAATGCTCTTGGTGAATTTCTGCACTTACCGAGGATAGTAATCCGCGGCCATGAATGACGTAGCATTGAGCTGAGCGACGGATGAAGGGGAGAATTGGTTGTACCGCGCGTGTCGCGGCCGCGGGTCTGGGATCCACTGTCGCGGCCCGGCAGGTTTTCTTACTTCTTGCTTTCGTTCGTGTCCTCGACTTGGCGCTTTTGATTTACGTCGTCTTTGACTCCTTTTGAAGGGTTTTCCTTCTGTTTTTGATCCTTTTTCGTTCCTATTTGGATTTTACCAAATATTCAAGTACCTTGCAAGAAAGAAAGATATTCGAAAGTAAAAGTAATCTAAACAGATATAAATAACACAAATTCGTAATAAAAATGATGTAAATGTTAATGATATTTTAGGTATATTTTGGGCTTAACAACCCTTATTCCTCCACACACTCGTTGGTCCAGGTCTCTTTCCTAGGATTTTGGTTTTTTGGCTCACATTGCGGTCCAGGGGACGCGTGATGCCGTCGATTATTGCGGGAAATTAAATCATCCATCAGACAATGCAGTTCGTTTTTGACGTATCCACGTTCAGTGACTAAGAAATCGACCAAGTTGGATTGTCCTTTCGGAATAACTCGTCTTTTGTCCTTTCGCGAGACGCTTTAATTCGGGTTTTGACTCCCTTTGAGCGCATCTCAGTTCTTAGACGTGGTTCGAGTTATTCTTCTAGTCCAATCGTTTGTTATCGTGTATGATTCGTTCCCTTTTATTTACGTGGATTCGTGTCTCGATTTTTTGATTACAACGGGATCTTTTTGGATCTATCGAGAGACGTAACCATGCGTTTATTCAGTGATGGAATCACTTTTGGATTTTATTTTAGGGAACGGACTCATCGCGTAACGTGTTTGTTCTTAGCACCGAGGATCCGTTTGCTCATTTTGCTACACGAAAAGACGGCGAGTCTTATTTGAGCGCACGGTAATCTTTCGGCTAACAACAATCTCTTATTCTTTCCGATCTACGGGATATATCACCTTAGTGTGGTTATAGAAAATCAACGTTTCGTTGAATCGCATGTTTATTCGAATCGAGGATATCACCGTTCTCTTTCCTTTAGGCGTGAATTAAGCCAACACGTATATCGGGCCATATTTCTTGCAGTTTTGGTAACGGCTGAAACGACCGAGCCGTTAGTAAAAACCCGCAGTCTCGTCCATATGGCGCAATTATATGGTTTGGCTTAATTCGGCTTCAAAGTTTTAAACGGGGTATATACTCGTTCGAGACACGTATTCAACGGCATTGGTTTATTTTCTTTAACTACTCTCGAGATTGAAATATATCGTAGACTCGGAATGATTTTGGTTGTTTAGTTCATTTTTTGCTTTTCTTTTCTTAGTCACTTCTGCGGATACGTCGATTTCTCTTTAAGAACGACACGGGGCATAACGTAAAAGCTCGTCTTTTATTCGAAAGGGACGGGCTACTCGTGCGAAACTTTTCACGTTACTGTTAACGGCTACTGTTAATATAGTCTTTTGTATCGAGATGTAACTATCCTTAACACCGAACCGATTCATACTAATACGTGCTTACGTCATAACACATTTCCTGAACATGTGCTTTCGTCGGGACACCGAAAGGGACAAGGCGGGTCGCACATGTTCATTCATATGAGATGACTAAGTCGTCTTTAGTTCAAATTGTTTCGATGTTTTAGGGTAATTAGTATGTCGATTCACGAGTATATATTAACACATCGTCTCATTTTCTTTACCTACTTTAGGATTAGACACGTATCGTGGCGGTTTGAAAACACGAATTGATTCATTTATCACATCAAAAATAGTAACAGGTAATCCTATGGAAACTTCTAAGGCTACTATATGCTGACACGGCTGACCGCGGGACCTCACAGGATCGCACAAATTCGCCCCTAACGAATGGATGGGGACCCTTTGGCGCCTTACTGTAAGGGGGAACTTACACTAGCCTCTTTCGAGCGACGAATGGACTCTCGCTAGAGGTTTCGCGGAAATTACCCAAAGGGTTTGCAATAATGCACATGAATGCATACGAAAAGAAGTAAAACGATCCGTCCCCATTAAGGGCTTAATACACGCCTTCCGGAATCAAATTTCTCGCTTCCCCAGCAGAGTCGCCACTTGTAAGACGAGGTGTCGCGGCCTAATCTCCCGGACGGACCGGGGGGTGGACAACCTCATGGCGACGTAAGCGGTGATTGGCGCCGAAAGCAACCAATCGTGGAATCAAGCTGCTCGGCAGGATCGGAGCTCGGAGATATGGAAGAGTCGCCACCCACGAATGGGAAAATGAACACCGATCCCTTGCGGGAGACCGGTGTGGGTTCGGGAAACTTAGGTACGAGCCGAGAAGGCTAGCTCCTTTCCGGAGAAAGGCTACTAGGCACCCCGACATCGCCCGGTTATGAACCACCGGCCTCCTACTCAGCATGTTAGGCGATAACGGACTAATCGTATACTTCTTTAAGTTTAAAATTCATTTGAAACCCTTTTCTTTCTTTTTTTCAGAAACCGTTTTGAGCATATATTATTGGAAAGCCATACTAGTAAAGAATCACCCATTTATGTTATACATACACAGAGAAGGGGGAGAAAGAAGTGATTTATTTACAACTTCATTTACATGTCACGCTGTGTGTTTATTCTACACTAACTTATTTTCCCCAAAACGAGTTTATTTGCATGGTTCGCACCTTAATCACCGTTGGAACGATTTAGGTGCGTTTTAAAACCCCGTTTGATGAAGTTTTACCCGAATCGCCGTTGGAACGACTCGAGTGTTTGAAAACGTTAGGATAAGAACCTTTTAATGAGAAAACGTGGTTAAACATACAAGTCAATATCATGTTGTACAAATCCTTTAAGAAAATGATTCTAAAACTCTATTATTCACAAAGAAAACGATTTTAATTATAATGTTCGCTTAATCCGCCGTTGGAACGGATTAAGGTTTTAAGACGTGGTGTTTTGAGAAATGATTTGAAATGTTAACAAAAACAACTCTATTTACTTACATTAGGAAACTCTAAAAATTCATTAGTTTAAATAATTATATTGAAAGCTCTCTTTTTGTGATTTATTTTCCCCCCTTATTTAATGGACTCTCTACCTATTATACTTGTAATAATAAACCCATTTAAACCAAGACTCATACTCAAATAAAGCCCATTTGAAATATGGACCCATGAATGGTCCAAAGGAATAAAGAAAGTAATTCTAGCATATATATATACATTTAAATCAAAAAAATAGAATAAGAAAATAAAAGTTTATACAAAAGAAACTATATGTATATAAAAATAGTAGGTACAATATATCTATACTTTAAAAATGTGAAAATAGTAAGTAAATCCTATAACTAAGAAAATAATATTCATCCAAAAATAATTTCCTTCAATAACCACTAAAATAATCCAAATATCCCAAAACTACATATATACATATCTATTATAGTTTTAAATATCAAAAATAACATATACTAATATATATTAATTATTTTCCAAAATACCCAAGTAAATAATCTTCAAAATAGAATCTAATAGAACCCAAATGAATAAAAAGAAAGACATATATATACATATACTTATATTGTAAAATAGAATAACAATAAAAAAGCATACAAATATTCTAAGATAATTACATATACTAAAGGTCTAAAATAATTTGAAAAACATATATTACATAACTATACATATATATATTAAGGATTGAAAGCTTAAAAGTTAAGAAAAGGGGACTGAAATGGCATCTTTTAAGTTTTGGCAGATTTACCGACGGAAAATCCGTCGGTAAACAACATTTAGTGACAGAAATGACAAATTACAGCAGCACTCCAATATTCTCCAGATTTATTCGAAAGCTTTAAATTAAATCTAATTCAATCGTTTTGAATTTCCGAACTACCAAAAATGGATCATAGTCGAAAACGGAAGTTCCTAAACGACGTTTTTTATTTCAAATCATTATTTGGAAATTTCTTTTAAATTAAAAACTTGTAATTACAATGTTTTCGATACCCGAACTACCTTTTTTATCGGATCACGGTTCGTATTGGGATATCAAAACGAGGTTTTTTATTTTAAAACAAAACCGAATTTTATTCAACACGAAATGGAAATTAAATAAATACGCTAATTAAATAAAATGTGACAACATAAATAAATAACTAAATAAATAAAAACTATAACATAAAAATAAATAGGAGAAGAAGATAAATAAAATAAAATAAAAGAGAGTCTAGTCCTCGGATAATACCTTAAATTCGGTATCTGACAGTCGAAGCCGATTGATTCCACGAACCACGATCTTCCTTTTTTAATGAAAATTTAGTAAAAATTGAACTTTAGGAAATTTGGAATTTTTGAGAAAAAAAAATATTTTTCTCAAAAAAATTCACTCTCTCTCTCTAAAAATGTTTAGAGTGAGAAAACTCTCTCCAAAAATCCTCCTCCTCTTTTGCATTGGGATCCGTGCCCCTATATAGGGAAACGGATCCCGGAACTTTGGGCGACGCCCAAGTAAAATTGGGCGTCGCCCAAAGTCGTTGGGCTACCGCCCAAGCCCAACAATTGTTGGGCGATCGCCCAACGCAAGGTTGGGCGCCCGCGCCCAACCAACGTTGGGCGTTCGCCCAACGCTCGTTGGGCGTTTGCCCGACGCGGTTGGGCGCCCACCCGACGACCCCCGAGGCGTGCCTCGCGCTGTCGGGCGCGCGCGTCCCGCGGCCGCCGAGCGCGCGTTCTGCGCCGTCGGACGCTCACACGTTGCGGCCGCCGAATGCGCGCTCCACGCTGCCGGGCGCGCACGCTCAGTGGCCAACGAGAGCGTGCCCCGCGCTATCAGACTCGGGCGTTGCTCGGACGTCGAGAACGTGCCACTCGTGGTTGGACGCGTGCGTCCGACGGACGCCGAGCTCACGTCCTATGCCGTCGAGCGGGCGTTCGACCATTGTCGACCGCGCGCCAGATGCCGCTAAGCACCCGCGCCATGCCGCTAAGCATACGCGAGCCACCTTACCGGCAACAGCGACCCACCGTAATTTTCTTTCCTTATTATACGCTTATTATTCTTTATATTTTTTTTGTTTTTCAAAACTTCCGGAATCAATCGCTTCAATCGTCTTGTTGTCAGGTTTTCGTCACAGGTCCTCCGACTCAGTGTCTACAGCCGCCTCATATTCAGCTTCTGTCGGGGCTTCAATTATACGTTTCCATTTGGAATTCTTAAAAATTTCACCAAACTTCTTCATTCCACTCAACTTGCCAACTCTATCCTCTACATCTTTATTAATATGCCATGTGCACAATAAATGATGAGAATGAGGAAATACCTCACGAACCGGCCGCATCAGTCCTAACTCCCGGTTTGTAGCAATGGCTGTCGGATGCACATCAGGTTGGAGCAAAAGCTTCAATTTTTGTAACACCCACATGTAACTACCCTCGGTTTCATCCTTCATGATTGCATAGGCAATCAAGAAGTTTTTGTTTGAAGGCGTCATTCCAATGATTTCAAAGAATGACATCTTATACTTGTTTGTTTTATATGTTGAATCCATACCAACAAACAAGTAATAAGATCGGAACAATGTGATCGATGTTGGATGTGCCATAAATAAGTGAGTCACGACATTGCTGCCCGGCACCGCTTGCGTCCAATGTATATAGTCCTTATCTATAGCAAGCCGATAAAACTGATCGATTACATCCCGACCCTCAAAGCTCTCAGTCCTGATTTTCTCCCTGTAGTTATAGATATGTCTTTGTGTCGGGCAATCCTCCGGATGTTTTTCTTTGATTGCAGCAAAAATAGCACAAGGCTTAGCTTGAGCTGAACTCATTTCACGAATAAGTTTTTTGGAAGCCGGGCTTAGTCCGCTCATCTGTCTGTAGCCCTGACGATATACAGCCAACTGATGACAGTGTTGTCCTCTATCTCCAGGAATCCCATTCACCACCCAACCGCCCAATTCGCCGATTTCCATAACCTTTATCTGGAATTTGCAACCACAGTACTTTGTTTTTGTATTCTTCTGTAGTATAACATCCATATCCACATCCTTTTTCCTTTTATAATTCTTAACACCACGAGCACATTTAACCAATATCCACTTTGACTTGCGCCCCGTCTTGTGCGACGCTGTGGTTAACTCAAACCCGATCCCAATTGCCGTCTGTTTTGCCCAGTTAACAGCTTCATGATATGTTTGAAATGTTTGTTTGGGAAAAAACTGCGAGCTGTAATCTATGCCGTTTCCGTCAAATTCTTCCCACGAAACCTCCTGTAAATGATTAATAACGAACATTACATTCCAAAACGTGACATTTCTACAGCGTTTTGGTGTCTAAACCCGAAAAACAGCCACAAATATGCTCGGACGTGTGAGCATCACGCCCCACCTCATGGTGGGGCGTATGAGTATCGCGTCCCACCTCATGGTGAGGCGTGTGGCTATCACGCCCCACCACATGGTGGGACGTGATACTTATACACCCCACCATGTGGTGGGGCGTGATGCTCACACGCCCGAGTGCCGAACCAGATTTTTTTTTCCCAATTCAAATTACAGAAATGCAAGGAAGTTAAATCGAAAAAATACCTCGAATTCGGACGTAGCATCACTCCCGTCTACTCTCGGTGATAACGGATTGTCTTCCATCAAACGTGTTGTCTTTGATTCGGATGAAAATGACTTTGAGAGAGTTTGGGAGGGATTCAAATTTTCAGTTTTTGTTCAAAGGGCGGTTAGGTCTTTTTTCGGGGCTGGAAGTGTGAATATGGGGCTGGGTTTAGTAACCCACTTAAAAAAACATAGACAAATATATCATTTAATTTTAAAAAAATATTTTATATATATATTTTTTTTTTGTTTTTTCATATTACTCTTATCATTTTTAAGATGTGAGCAATTTTACCCCTACTTCACCTAAAATCCGAATAGATTAGGTGTTGTTTGATAAAACTGAAAATTAAGTGCTGAAAAAATAAGTACTAAAAATATTGAATGATATAACTTTTATATTAGTTGATAATGTTTAACTTAAAATGTTAAGTTAAATATGTTGACTTGTCAAAATAAGTGATTTTTAACTTAATTAACTAATTTAAGTGATTGTTATCAAAACGTATTTAAATTAAATAAGTACTTAATATTTTAATTTAAGTGATTAAAATGAGTCATTAAACAAGGCCTAAGTTACAATTATTTAACTCTTTATTAACTGTCACAACAAATTTCCAAATATTATATATCTAAAGCTTACTAGCGTCACTAATCCACTCACAAACAACATAGTGAAATGTCAACTATTAAGTGTTGTATATATATAAAAAAAAACTGTGTACATACAAAAAGTTGACTAAATATTTAGGGGGCGTTTGGTTCACAAGGGGTAAGAGAAAAGAACTAAAGAAATGAAAATTAAAGGAAAAGAAATGAAAAAGCATTAATTCTCCTATGTGTTTGGATATGTTTAGGAAATGGAATGAGGTAAATGGAATCCAATTCCCTACAGGGTCTTGGGTAATGGGCTTAACCTAAAGTGGGGTAAACCCATAATATAAAATGGGTAAAGGGAATTAGTTTTTTTTAAAACAAACAAGAACAAAGGGAATGAAACTCTCCCATTCTTATTCTCACTCCCAAAGACCCCGAACCAAACGCCCTCTTAATATGTTATTAACAATACTAAAAACAAATTGTCGAAACATACAAAAATGTTTGAGTTTATTGACAGTTTTATTTATAATATCTAATATATCAATCAAATAATTGTCAAATTAATCAGTTCGTTCAATTTTTCTATTAAATAGTGATAAATTCAACTTGATTGAAAAGATTAATACCAAATATTTATCGTGTTTTATCATATGTTAAAAATAATTTGTATTTTTCCAAAAACGATACCCTCTAAATTTCAAATTTAAGAGGTGTCTGTTTTAGTTTTTCGGAAAAGCATTTATCGTTTCACTCTAAACTGTAGAAAATGTAGTGTTTGGTTGAGTTTATACAATAATAGCTTGTTGTCGGCAACATTTTGGAGTTTTTCACGAACATGCTCTAAATAAAAGCTTTTTAAGTTTATAAAATTATCCTTCTAATTTTTAAACATATTTATTATTTAATATTATTTATATTTTAATAACATTAATGTTTTTGGACTCTAATAACATTAATGTTAGTTATTTAGTTTTGCCTGATTCAATAAAACTTTATTTTTAGTTTTTATTTAGTTATTTAGATTATTTTTATTAATCTAGATTATATTTTTTTTATTTCGTTTATGGTTTTTTTTTGCTGGTAAAAGAGGACTGAGTAAGGGTGGGCAAATAAACCGATCAAACCGGTAACCGAATAAAAAACCGATAATCCGAACCGAAAAATCGGTTAACCGAACCGGTGGTTTTAGTTTAGGGTTGAAAAATAAAATAATTTCAGTTTCGGTTTAGGTTGAGGTTGTTGGTCCCTTATAACGTGACAAGTTTAGTTCCAAGGGGGGGATAGGAACTATTTAAAAAAATTTCCGTTTAGGCTGACTTCTTTTCTTAAGAAAAGGTTTACACAGCAGCGCTAAGTAATTCTAAGACACAAGCTTAGTCAACTTGTGACTAAGTCTGTTTCGTTCCTTGAGTCAGGAGATAGCACTTAGAGTCTATTCCTGAACTCAGCTTCTTAGTGCACTCAACTCAGCGTGAGTTTGTTACTTAGTCCGTTTTATAGCAAGCAATATATAAAGGAGTTTAAGGGTTAGAAATATGTTACTCAGCAGACATATCCTGGTTCGGCCTCTCCGCTTACGTCCAGTCCCCAGAACTCGTCCGAGCTTTTTGAATTCTCTACTGAGCTCTTTAAAGGTAGAGCACGAAACCTTTTACAATAGAAGCTGAGTATACAAGAGTACCTTCCTCTATACCTCTACTCACTCCTATATCTACCGCTGAGTACTATAACCGAGTACTCAGCCTCTCCTTTCTATTCTTCTAGAAATGATAAAGTGTTTGTCCTAAACAACAATTGCTAAGACACTTTAGATGATTGAAAATCACTCTAGACTTTTACACAATGATTGGAAATTGGTGTAAGATTTTTGCTTTGCTTTTCTCACAGAACTTCAAGTATGAATTTGGACAGTGTTTCGACTAATTGAAGATCTGCATGGATTGAAGCAAATGAGAGGCCTATTTATAGTGACACTTGAGGCACCGGTGTAGACACTGAGTCGGAGGACCTGTGACGAAAACCTGACAACAAGACGGTTGAAGCGATTGATTCCGGAAGTTTTGAAAAACAAAAAAAATATAAAGAATAATAAGGAAAGAAAATTACGGTGGGTCGCTGTTGCCGGTAAGGTGGCACGCGGGTGCTTAGCGGCATCCGGCGCGCGGTCGACAATGGTCGAACGCCCGCTCGACGGCACAGGACGTGCGCTCGGCGTCCGTCGGACGCACGCGTCCAACCACGAGTGGCACGTTCTCGACGTCCGAGCAACGCCCGAGTCTGATAGCGCGGGGCACGCTCTCGTTGGCCACTGAGCGTGCGCGCCCGGCAGCGCGGAGCGTGCATTCGGAGGCCGCAACATGTGAGCGTCCGACGGCGCGGAACGCGCGCTCGGCGGCCGCGGGACGCGCGCGCCCGACATTGCGAGGCACGCCTCGGGGGTCGTCGGGCGGGCGCCCAACCGCGTCGGACAAACGCCCAACGTTGGTTCGGCGCTGGCGCCCAACCTTGCGTTGGACGCTCGCCCAACACCGTTGGGCGATCGCCCAACAAATGTTGGGCGGCCGCCCAACATTGTTGGGCAGCCGCCCAACTATTGTTGGGCGGCTGCCCAACGACTTTGGGCGACGCCCAATTTTACTTGGCGTCGCCCAAAGTTCCGGGATCCGTTTCCCTATATAAGGGCACGGATCCCAATGCAAAAAAGGGAGGAGGATTTTTGGAGAGAGCTTTCTCACTCTAAACATTTTTAGAGAGAGTGAGTGAATTATTTTGAGAAAAATATTTTTTTTCTCAAAAATTCCAAATTTCCTAAAGTTCAATTTTTACTAAATTTTCATTAAAAACGGAAGATCGTGGTTCGTGGAATCAATCGGCTTCGACTGTCAGATACCGAATTTAAGGTATTATCCGAGGACTAGACTCTCTTTTATTTTATTTTGTTTATCTTCTTCTCCTATTTATTTTTATGTTATAGTTTTTATTTATTTAGTTATTTATTTATGTTGTCACATTTTATTTAATTAGCGTATTTATTTAATTTCCATTTCGTGTTGAATAAAATTCGGTTTTGTTTTAAAATAAAAAACCTCGTTTTGATATCCCAATACGAACCGTGATCCGATAAAAAAGGTAGTTCGGGTATCGAAAACGTTGTAATTACAAGTTTTTAATTTAAAAGAAATTTCCAAATAATGATTTGAAATAAAAAAACGTCGTTTAGGAACTTCCGTTTTCGACTATGATCCATTTTTTGTAATTCGGAAATCCAAAACGATTGAATTAGATTTAATTTAAAGCTTTCGAATAAATCTGGAGAATATTGGAGTGCTGCTGTAATTTATCATTTCTGTCACTAAATGCTGTTTACCGACGGATTTTCCGTGTAATCTGCCAAAACATAAAAGATGCCATTTCAGTCCCTTTTTCTTAACTTTTAAGCTTTCAATCCTTAATATATATATGTATAGTTATGTAATATATGTTTTTCAAATTATTTTAGACCTTTAGTATATGTAATTATCTTAGAATATTTGTATGCTTTTTTTATTATTATTCTATTTTACAATATAAGTATATGTATATATATGTCTTTCTTTTTATTCATTTGGGCTCTATTAGATTCTATTTTGAAGATTATTTACTTGGGTATTTTGGAAAATAATTAATATATATTAGTATATGTTATTTTTGATATTTAAAACTATAATAGATATGTATATATGTAGTTTTGGGATATTTGGATTATTTTAGTGGTTATTGAAGGAAATTATTTTTGGATGAATATTATTTTCTTAGTTATAGGATTTACTTACTATTTTCACATTTTTAAAGTATAGATATATTGTACCTACTATTTTTATATACATATAGTTTCTTTTGTATAAACTTTTATTTTCTTATTCTATTTTTTTGATTTAAATGTATATATATATATGCTAGAATTACTTTCTTTATTGCTTTGGACCATTCATGGGTCCATGTTTCAAATGGGCTTTATTTGAGTATGAGTCTTGGTTTAAATGAGTTTATTATTACAAGTATAATAGATAGAGAGTCCATTAAATAAGGGGGGAAAATAAATCACAAAAAGAGAGCTTTCAATATAATTATTTAAACTAATGAATTTTTAGAGTTTCCTAATGTAAGTAAATAGAGTTGTTTTTGTTAACATTTCAAATCATTTCTCAAAACACCACGTCTTAAAACCTTAATCCGTTCCAACGGCGGATTAAGCGAACATTATAATTAAAATCGTTTTCTTTGTGAATAATAGAGTTTTAGAATCATTTTCTTAAAGGATTTGTACAACATGATATTGACTTGTATGTTTAACCACGTTTTCTCATTAAAAGGTTCTTATCCTAACGTTTTCAAACACTCGAGTCGTTCCAACGGCGATTCGGGTAAAACTTCATCAAACGGGGTTTTAAAACGCACCTAAATCGTTCCAACGGTGATTAAGATGCGAACCATGCAAATAAACTCGTTTTGGGGAAAATAAGTTAGTGTAGAATAAACACACAGCGTGACATGTAAATGAAGTTGTAAATAAATCACTTCTTTCTCCCCCTTCTCTGTGTATGTATAACATAAATGGGTGATTCTTTACTAGTATGGCTTTCCAATAATATATGCTCAAAACGGTTTCTGAAAAAAAGAAAGAAAAGGGTTTCAAATGAATTTTAAACTTAAAGAAGTATACGATTAGTCCGTTATCGCCTAACATGCTGAGTAGGAGGCCGGTGGTTCATAACCGGGCGATGTCGGGGTGCCTAGTAGCCTTTTTCCGGAAAGGAGCTAGCCTTCTCGGCTCGTACCTAAGTTTCCCGAACCCACACCGGTCTCCCGCAAGGGATCGGTGTTCATTTTCCCATTCGTGGGTGGCGACTCTTCCATATCTCCGAGCTCCGGTCCTGCCGAGCAGCTTGATTCCACGATTGGTTGCTTTCGGCGCCAATCACCGCTTACGTCGCCATGAGGTTGTCCACCCCCCGGTCCGCCCGGGAGATTAGTCCACGGCACCTCGTCTAACAACCGGTAATTTCGAATTTCGAAATAACCGTTGGAGGGAAACGGCTTCATGTCGTTGTCACTCAGGACGTGCTCAGTGTCGTTGGCCAATGAGATTCTTGCATCTTCTGTCTGTGGCAGTGCTCGGCAGCTTTTCGTCCGGTAAACAGAATGTTTCGACATATTTGGCAAAGTCTTCCAGATAGCTTCCTGCGCCTTCTGAACTTTACCCAAAGTAGAAATACTTTGTCTAGAAGTTGGTTCTTGTCTGCCGCTGTCTTGTACTTCTTGTCGTTCCACTCAGCAGCTTCATCTTGAAGCAATTGAGAGAAGGCTTCTCGATCCTTCTTCAAGCTGAGCTTGAGCTTTGTACAAAACGACCACGTTTTGAATTCTTGGACAGTGAGGTCTTGATGTGTTGACTTGGGCTTGACTTCCACTTAGGGGCTTTTAGACTTTATATCTTAATGTCTTATAAATCAATAAACTCAACATTGAACAAACACATTAGTATGAATAAATCAAAGCATTTAAATTTAATGTGTTTAGAATATTTTTTATCAATTACATAAATAATTTTGTCAAATCAAAATCATGTGGAAAGGTGTTTCAACTTAGGTTTCGGTTCGAACTATTAAAAAACCAATGGTTTTCAGTTAACCGAAACATTTACATATATTTATATATATATATATATATATATATAATGTTATATATTATATCAAACCAAAACCCTAAATCTAACATGGTATATATATAATAGAGTAAAATAAACTGTGTCTGGAATGTGGAAAACACTCCCAAGTTCTCTTTTTTCACTTTTTGGATGCCTCTATTTGTAGTCCGGCGAAACTTCCTCCTTGTTTGGATTTTCTTTTCTTCCTAATTGTTTTAGGAAGAAATGGGTTTCCACTTCTAATCATGCATTTTTTTTTTGGGATTTTCACTTATTTAATGAAATTGATTTAATAATTAAATCAAGTGACTAGTTTCGTTGATGGGGTTTTTTTAAATGTGAACTTATGGTTAACCATTAATTTTGATTAATTATTTTAACCATTTTGAAAAACAATGTTTAAATGGTTAAAAACCGATAACCGAAAAATCTAACCGAAAATATTGGTTAACCATTAGTACGGTTAACCGATATTAATGGACCGGTTTCGATTTTAATATATTAAAAACCGATAGTTTCGGTTCGGTTAATAAAATAATCTAATGGACCGGTTAACCGAATCGTGCGCACCCCTAGGACTATAGGGTCCTCACGGTTAGCAAAATTAAGAATTTTTAGGTTAAAACCGTCAATTTTGACCATTGATAACCTAAAATTAGAAAATTTCAAGAATTAAAATATGTCCATACTAGATATTTTATATACTAAGAGCAACAATTTATCACAATTTTATCAAATACTAATAATTAATCAGTTAATAACAAACAACTAACAGCAACAGCAAACAGTTAACTACAACAGCTAATGTGGGCATCTAGTCGAGTAGTCGAGAGGGAATGAATGGTGGAAGAAGTCGAGTTAAAGTGTCAACACACGGAAGCAAAGAGAAGACTTTTAATGTGCAAAACAGAGCCCACACGCTATGGGTGAGCAGAACCGAACCGAAAACCCAAAGACCGAAAAAATCGGACAGAAAAAATCAAACCAAACCGGACTGAATTATATTTTGGTTTGGTTCGGTCCTAATTTTTAAGCTAGTTTTGTTTTCAGCTCGGTTCGGTTTGGTCCGGTCCAAAACCGAACAAAACCAAACTGAAATATAATATGTACTACTCTTAATTTTTAAGGTTTTAAATTAATTAACTAATTATATATAAAAAATAAAAAACAATTAAACATGTTTTCTCTCTCTCAACTAATTATATATACAAAAGAAAAACTAATTATATGATTATTTTCTTTATATAATTGTTTAGTTAGTGAAGGTCCAAGCAATTGTAGGTCGTTAGTGCTTTGTTTGGTCCAAACATGAACCAAACCGGACCGGATCGAAATAATTTAGTTCGGTCCAGACCAAACCGAATTATAATTTGGTTTGGTCCTAAAAAATAGAGGTAATTTGGTTCGGTCCAATTTGATTTGGTTCGGTTTTTAGACCAAACCGAACCATGCTCACTCGTACCACACGTCGTGTGACTCTATTGAGAAGCTTATGATCTTCATGTTGCTAATCCACACACCATGTGGGAATTCCACACGCAGTGTGGACTAGCAAAATCAATAGCTATTTTCGGATTAAAAGCTCACACGCTGTGTGGACTTTTAAAATGTCGTAAAAGATCAATTTTGCTCTTCACTCCAGTTTTCCCCTAATTACAACTTTGCCACCCTTTATTTAACTCATGTCACCCCCCTTACCTCTATCTCATTTTACCATTTAAGTTTCATCTATTTTAATTGTATGCATTTACCTTTTTATGTAATTTACCTTTTATCTCATTTTACCATTTTAATTTCATCTTTAGGTTTAGAGATGATATAAAATCATCTTAACTTTTTATCAATCAAACTATATTTCTCTTTGAGAGCTTTGATTACGGTGCATCCCTTTAACAGTGTGAATTTTACAATTCTTACCGGTTTAGCTTGTGAAACATTGGGATTAACTCCTTCTAGTTTAGCTACAGAAAACCTTTTTATTAGTCTACAATCAAAACTAACTCGCTCGTCATTACTCTATATCAACAGCTAAATGCTAATAGCAACAACATCTACTAATTATCAGTTCAACCACTATTTATCCTTTTAATTGGAGTAATATTTTAGAAAACATTTTGATAATGCAGGATTATTAATACAACCCTTGATTTTAGTTTCTTGGGCTAATATAATAAGTTTATGGTGCATTGAATCATAAAGTTTTGGGCATTGGAATAATTGTGAGTCTTGCTTCCATTTGAAGAATTTAACAACCCTTTTGATATTGAATTTATATGCCCAACCGTGTGGTTTTAATATTTTAAATTTAATTGATCCCTTAATCAAGGTGGCAATACTTATGCCCCAAGACAACTTATGACTCAGACAACATTGATTCATTTCAAGAGTCTTTTCTGTTGTATGAAGTAATTTATGTGAATGCATATTTTTTACTTGAAAAATTTCCATGTTTGGGTAGAAAAAGAACTCCCCTTTGCACATCAACCTTATAAAAATCATATATATAATAGGCTTCTTTCAAACTATTGAAAGTATACTCTTGAATGAAAATGTAATATAATTAAGCTTTAACCAACCGAGTTTTATGTTCATAGTTAAATATTATAGTATCCAAAAACATATATATGCTTGTAATTAATCAAAGAACTAGTGTATCATAGTGAAAGATGAGAGACTTAGAGGTATGTTAGGATTCGAAGATCACAGAGGGTGCCTAAGAAGAATCCTAAATATATGGAATAAGTGAAGTATGTGATCTGCCAACATGGATTTTTCTGTTGCTGAATAATTCTATATTTGTTATTTCTTTTTATTAGAGCAGGTAGTGTTTCCTAGAAATGCTCTAGTGCACGTTGTAGGATATGGCTGTTGAGGCCATGATCTTTTTGTTATCTTGTGTCCTAGAAAGTAGGCTAAGTGGTTAAATTTCCTTTTGTATTTAAACTTGCTGAAATTAATGGAAAAAGAGAGGATCAAACAACCAAACAAACTTTGTGGTGCATTCTTACCCTAAAAGAATATTGATTTTATTGAGTTACTGATTGGGACCTATCATTGGTATCAGAGCTCACGCTACTATGTCAACAAACAAAGAAAGAATCGAACAAGCGGAGCAAAAAATTGAACTCCTGCAACAAGGGTTCAATTCCATGGAAAGCAGCCTTGGGGAAAGATTGTTAAGGCTTGAGTCGACAATCACTAAGCTGTCCAATGTAATATTGGCAGAGAAGAGACCACAAGATGATATGGAGACTACATCAGATCGAATGAAGCGAGAAGAAGGAAACGAGGAGAACAAACCAATGTTTGAGTCCAGACCTGCTAAATTAGAATTTCCCAAATTCATGGGAGATGATCCAACTGTATGGTACACTAGAGCTGAGCAGTATTTTGATTTCCAGATGACGACTGAATCAAAAAAAGTACCCTTGGCTTCTTATCATTTAGAGGGTGAAGCTAATGAATGGTGGCAATGGCTCAAGAGGGCGTACAGAAACGAGGGCAAGGTGGTGACGTGGGAAGCATTTGTGGAAGAGCTATGGGCAAGGTTTGGGCCAGTAGAGGGAGAAGATTTTGATGAAGCTTTATCAAAGATAAAGCAGACAGGTACCTTGCGAGATTATCAGAGACAGTTTGAGAAACTGGGCAACAGGGTTCATGGATGGACACAAAAGGCCTTAGTAGGAACGTTCATGGGAGGTCTCAAACCAGAAATAGTCGATGCCATCCGACTGTTTAAACCTAAAACACTAAAAGATGCCATTGAATATGCTAGGATGAAGGATCAGCAACTTCAAAAGCAACGGCGATTTTATAAACCATACCACCAAGCATCCTACGAGACTCCTCCACCTAAAAAAGAGGCAACCACACCAACCAAACGCCTCACATTCGAAGAAATGCAGAAAAGGAGGGCACGAGGCTTATGCTTTAATTGTGATGACAGGTTCACTCCAGGCCATCGTTGTCTAACTCCTAGAATCTTGTTATTGGAAGCATAGGAAACTGAAGATATGAGTAATGCAGACTTGGAGTTTGAAGAGAGAATTCCAGAAATTTCATTGCATGCTTTATCTGGATGCTCAGGAAACAGAACTATGAGAGTCAAGGCCAGAATTGGATCCCATATGTTGAATGTACTCATTGACAGTGGATCAACACACAATTTCATCAATGATAAAATAGCCCAGCTCTTGCAATTGCCTATCCTGGCTACACATCCCTTTGCTGTAAAAATTGCAAACGGAAGCAATTTGGAATGTCGGGGCCGATTTAACAATGTGGAAATCACTGTACAAGGTATTCCATTTACAATTACTCTTTATGCTTTACCTTTAATGGGTTTAGACATGGTTTTAGGAGTACATTGGTTAGAGCTTTTGGGAAAGGTGTCATGTGATTGGAAGAAGATGACCATGGATTTTGCATGGGATGGTAAGCAATATCAGCTTCGAGGATTGGGCAGCCCTCCACTTGATGTGTCTACTGCCAAATCAGTGCTAAGAAATTCAAAACAAGGGTGTTCAGTCTATGCCATAAGCATACAAACAGTACGTGACAAAGAGGGCCTTGCGAATGAGCAAATTGCCACTGATATGCAGAAATTATTGGATGAATATGGGGATATCTTTTCAGAACCAAACAAACTTCCGTCTCAAAGGGAAATTGAACACAAAATCAATCTTAAGGAAGGTGTTGAGCCCGTCAATGTGCGTCCATACAGGTATGCCTATTTTCAAAAATCAAAAATTGAAAAACAAGTTCATGATATGCTGCAATTAGGGTTAATTCGTCCTAGCACTAGTCCTTTTTCCTCTCCAGCCTTATTAGTTAAAAAAAAAGATGGTTCTTGGCGTTTTTGCACTGACTATAGAGCTTTGAATGTTGTTACCATTAAAGATCGTTTTCCTATTCCCACAATTGATGATATGTTAGATGAGCTACATGGAGCCTCATATTTCACCAAACTTGATTTGAGGGGGGCTATCACCAGGTACGGGTACATCCTTTGGATATTACTAAAACTGCATTTAGAACCCATAATGGCCATTATGAATATTTAGTCATGCCATTTGGCTTATGTAATGCGCCTTCCACTTTACAAGCGCTCATGAATTCCATTTTTTACCCGTACCTCAGAAAATTCATCCTTGTATTTTTTGATGACATTCTTATTTATAGCCCTAATTGGTCTCAGCATATTGAGCATGTTCAAAAGGTTTTTGAAATTTTAAGGCATAATGAACTGTATGTGAAATTGAAGAAATGTGCTTTTGGGCAGCAAAAAATTGAGTATCTTGGCCATATTGTTACTTCCCATGGGGTGATGGTGGATGAAACAAAAATCCAAGCCATGGTGAAGTGGCCCTGTCCTACTAATATTTCAGAATTGCGTGGATTTTTAGGCCTCACAGGTTACTACCGGAAGTTCGTACGGAACTATGGCGTCATTGCTCGACCCTTGACCAATTTGCTAAAGAAAGGGAAGTTTTCATGGGGCCATGAAGCTGATCAAGCTTTTTCCGAATTAAAAAAGGCTATGACCACCACTCCTACATTAGCAATGCCCAATTTTGACCAGACCTTTACTGCTGAGACAGACGCATCCGATGGAGGCATTGGGGCAGTCCTTATGCAATAATCTCAACCAATTGCGTATATGAGTCGAGCCATTGGGATTATAAAACAGTCCTGGTCTATCTATGCTAAAGAGATGTTGGCAATCCTTGAAGCTGTCCGCACATGGCGCCCTTACTTGCTTGGAAGAAAATTCATTATTCATACAGATCAGCGAGCCTTAAAATTTTTGTTGGAGCAGCGAGTGGCAACACCAGAACAACAAAAGTGGGTGGCAAAACTATTGGGGTACGACTATGAAATCAGATACAAGCCTGGGATAGAAAATAAAGCTGCTGATGCACTATCACAGGTGAATGGAAGTGCGTGCTTGAACAATTTGTCTATACCAGTGGCGTCTCTATGGGAATTATTGAAGAAAGAAGTGGAAACAAGCCCGTATATGGTAGCTATTACAAAGCGTGCACATGACAAACCTGGAGAACCATATTTGTGGAGAGATGGCTTAATTTATTACAGAAGTTGTGTTGTCATCCCACCTCAATCTGCCATTGTAGACCTTTTGTTGAAGGAATTCCATGACTCACCCTTGGGAGGGCATTCAGGCACATTGCGAACATACAAGTGAATGGCTAGTCAGTTTTATTGGCCATCCATACATCACACCATAAAAAAATACATTGCCTCCTGTGAAATTTGCCAAAGAAACAAGGTCCTTACCCAACACCCTGCTGGTCTATTACAACCTCTGCCTATCCCTTGTCAGGTATGAGAAGATATTGGCATGGATTTCATTGAAGGCCTACCCCCTTCCCATGGTTACAATACAATTCTCGTGGTCATTGACCGTCTTACCAAATACAGCCACTTCATTCCCATATCCCATCCTTATACAACCAAGGTTATTGCTACAAAATTCATCGACCACGTGGTCAAATTACATGGTCTACCACGGTCTATTGTCAGTGATCGTGATCCCACTTTTACAAGTAACTTCTGGCGTGAATTCTTCAACCTGTCTGGCACCAACTTGAACATGAGCTCTTTCTACCATCCCCAAACTGACGGACAGACAGAGGTAACAAACCGCTGCCTTGAACAATACCTTCGCTGTTTCACGGCTCAACAACCTCGCAAGTGGGCCACCTTCCTTCCATGGGCCGAATATTGGTACAATACGTCTTTTCATGCATCTACCAAGATGACACCATTTTAGGCTCTATACGGCCGATTACCTCCAGGTATACCATCTTATGAGCTTGGCTCTTCGAATGTGGATGAAGTTGATCACATGTTAGCCAACAGGGATGTAATTCTACAGCAACTCAAAGTTAACTTGCATGATGCTCAAAATCAGATGAAACAGAGGGCTGATTTAAACCGACGAGACATTGAGTTCCAAACTGGCGAGTATGTGTTCTTGAAATTAAAGCCCTTTCGTCAAACTTCAGTATACAAAAGAGCTTGTCACAAACTAGCAAGTCTTTTTTATGGACCGTTCCAGATTGTAGAAAAAATTGGAACCGTCGCCTACCGACTAAAGTTGCCTGAGGAGTCCCGCATTCACAACGTTTTTCATGTGTCCTTGCTCAAAAAATTTGTGGGTGATCATATGCCAACCAATCCCATTATTCCACAAATGACAGCGGAAGGAGAAATAGTACCCGAGCCGGCAGCAATCATTGACACTCGTTGGCGGGGGCGCGGAACAGCTGCTGTCGAGGAAAGCCTTGTACAGTGGAAAGGCTTGCCAATTGAAGAGGCTACTTGGGAAAATACCCAAGAATTACTTGACAAATTTGCTGCTACCAGCCTTGAGGACAAGGTTGCTCTTAATGGGGAGGGTAATGTTAGGATTCGAAGATCACAGAGGGTGCCTAAGAAGAATCCTAAATATATGGAATAAGTGAAGTATGTGATCTGCCAACATGAATTTTTCTGTTGCTGAATAATTCTATATTTGTTATTTCTTTTTATTAGAGCAGGTAGTGTTTCCTAGAAATGCTCTAGTGCACGTTGTGGGATATGGCTGTTGAGGCCATGATCTTTTTGTTATCCTGTGTCCTAGAAAGTAGGCTAAGTGGTTAAATTTCCTTTTGTATTTAAACTTGCTGAAATTAATGGAAAAAGAGAGGATCAAACAACCAAACAAACTTTGTGGTGCATTCTTACCCTAAAAGAATATTGATTTTATTGAGTTACTGATTGGGACCTATCATGTTTGTTTCAAGTTTTTGGAATAGCGGTTAGCGTTTCACTTCAAAACCCTAACATTTGGTTAGATTTATACAACAACAACGTTTAGCGCTTTTCATGGAAACTGCTGCGTTTTGGAGGTTTTTACGAAAAACTCCAAATATAAGTTTTTTTTATGAAAAGTTGTTTGTATATATTTGATGGTGACAAAATTATCTTCTAATTTTCAAACATATTTATCCTTTAATATTATTAATATTTCTATAACATTATTGCCGAAAGAACAAGGTTTTATTTGATTCAATAAAAAATTTATTTTTACTTTTTATTTAGTTATTTAGATTATTTTTATTAATTTGGATTGTATTTTTTATTGGACAAATACCAGATAACTATGTGGTTTCATCGATTTATAAATGAGTACTTATGCTTTTTTGCTGCTAAAAGAGGACGAGGGGCATCACCTTTAGCAAAATTAAAAACTTTTAGGTTAATACTATCCATTTTGACCATTGATAATTTCAAATTAGAAAATTCCAAGAATTAAAATATATTCATAGCAGATATTTACATACTAACAGCAACAGTTTATCACAATTTTACCAAACACTAGTAATTAATTAGCTAATACCAAACAACTAACATCAACAACAAACAGCTAACTACAACAGTTATCAGTTAACAGCTGAACCAAACAGTACCTTAATAAAAAAAATTAAACATGTCATTGTATTTTAATATTTTGTTTTTTTATCTTTACATTGATTAATAAATAGGGCTAATTTTACATTTTTTTTATAGATCGGTACATGTGGTGTGCGAAATTTTCATTTTTTCAAATTTAGCCGATAATGACCTCAAAATGAAAATTTTCAAGAATTCAATGATATTTTAAGCAACTTTGACTCTTCAATTTTTTAGGTTTGAGATCATTTAGGTGTTATTTTTTATGAGAGAGAAAGTTAATGTTTAGAGAGAGAAAACTCTAAAATTGAAGATTTTGAAAAATAAAAAGTAGTAAATATGATATTAAATAACTTTAATTCTTGAAAATTTTCACTACGCGTCGTTATCGGCCAAATTTAATAAAATAATTTTTTTTTCTAACCATGTGTAACGATCTGAAAAAAAAACGTGAAACCACGGGGTTTTATTTGAAGTTAACTCTAATAAATATCCTAAACTATGAGCCAGCACATTACATGAGGCTAAAATTTTCACTTAATTTGAATGGATCAGTTAAATTTAAATTGGTTCCATAAATTTACTTGCAAATCAATGCATTCAAAGAATTATGAGTTTGGTTGAGTGGTTAATGACATCAAATCGCTTAAATTAATGATTACGAATTCGAACTTTAGTATATGAAGAAAATTTTAATTAGAATAGTATTCACCTAAAAAGTGTCTACAAACCTCTAGGATAAAAAAAAAGGGCGGTCCGGCCGCACTACGCGTCCCCGCTGAGCGAGGATCCGGGGAGGGGTTCCACCACAAGGGTGTACTGGGGGCAAGCCTTCAATCTCCCAATTTATTTGGCAAGAGGCCGCTCCTAAGACTCGAACCCGTGACCTCTTAATCACACGACAACAACGTTTTACCGTTGCGTCAAGGCTCGCCCTCTAACAAACCTCTAGGATAATTAAAAAAAAAAATAGGAGTTTGATTACCATACTTTTCCTAACAATATATATTGCCAATAAAACATTGATCACACCTCATAATGCAACTGCAAGCAGATATACTGTTTTTCAAAAATACCTAAGAATGGTAATTAAAAAAAAAAGTTGACTTTTTCATAAGAGTGTCAATTAAAAAAAATACTTGAAAGCATGTTTGACTTTTAAACAAGAAATTGAAGTGGGAACAAAGATTTTAAAACTGCCTTTTGTAGTGAAAAACATCTCTAAAAAAACTAATTATTAATTAATACTCTTTCTTTCTCTACCCAACTTTTTGAAGAGTACACAATAATTAAGCTTCAAAATTCAATAGTTTGCAATTTTTCAAGGATTCAACACAGAAAATTAATTAAAGTCATCTTGTTATTTATTCCACATCTTACTCTTTGAATAAATTACATTTATTTAGGTGAATTCTGATTTCGAAGTTGGGAAATTTGTAATAATAATAATTTTATAAATTCAAACAGCTTGACAACTTCATCTTATTTTACAGTAATCTAGAAGAAATGACAAACAACTATCATAGTTATTTTAGTTTGGGAAATAACCTAGAAAAGTTTAGTTCAATGTGCATAATGGCTACAGATATATTACAAAAAAAAAAAAAAAACCCTTAAATCTTCATCATTTTGATTTTAATGGATTAAGCTTATCAACAAATCATTATTAATTTCATATGCGTATAAAATTTGTAGTTTTAATAGTTTGAGATGAATCTTTTATACGAATAATATGGTTAATAAGAAAAACTATAAAAACCTTATTTCATAATGTAATTATACAAAAATTACAATAAATAAATAATTTTATTCAAAAACATAGGTTTAACAATAGATCATGAAATGAGTAATGCATTTTACTGAATTAAATATTTATTACTAATTAATTTGGCAAACAGATACTTATTATGAACTAAAATAAACGATAAGAGATCATTCTGAAATATAAGATTATCATAGGCTCCATCCACCGGAATATCATGAGGCTTAAATTTTTTTCGAATAAGGTTCAAATTTGCTCCTATTGTTTTTGGAGAAGTGCATATTTTCCCTAACGTACGAAATGATACAATTTTACTTCTAACATTTATAAATAAGGTCAATCTTACTTATATTTAACAGAAAATTTAAACAATCAGTTCACTCTTATTTGACTCGTTATTTAACTTTTGCATCGGACCTGTCAAACACCAATTATATTTAACATATTTGTCTTGTTAAAAACAAAGTTACACAATTAAGTCCCATACATACAAGTTAATCATAAAAAAAACTGCTTAAAATATTTATTATGTACTATTTCCATTTATTGACAAATTTATTTGCAAGTAGACCTATTTATAGGCCCGGGTGTCCGCCCGATCCGTCCAGACCCTTGTCCCATGGATCGGGCTTGGACAAGAAAAATTTCCTTAGGCCCAGACCTGTTAAAGCCCGTCTATATTTCAGGTGGGCTTGGGATTTATAAAAAATAGCACGGACCGGCCCAACCCAGTCCGCCTATTAATATTAATTAATAAATTTATATATTTATATATTAATATTTATTTTTAAATATAAATTTTATTTTTTTAGTAAATATTATATAAATATATTTAAGCTTTTTTGTTGGTTTTGTTTTTTTCCTTTCCTTTCTTACCAAAAAAAAAATATAAATATATTTAAGTGGGCTTATATGGACTGGGCTTGGAATTTGATTTTTGAGTCCGAACCCGCCTAAATTAACGGTGGGCTAAGCTGGGCTTGAGATGAGCATTTTTATATAAAAACCCGCTGGGTTCGGTCCATGAATAGGTCTATTTGCAAGATCCGATATTGCAGTCGAATAACTATCAAATCAATTTGCTTGAATTTTCTGTTAAATAAATATAAAATTGATCTTATTTATCAACATTGGATGTAAAATTTCATGTACCTCAAAAATAAACTTACACTTCCAAAAATAAACGATAGAGTCAAATATAAACCTTTATCTCAATACTTTTTTTACTAAATAAAATACTAAAACATTGGCATAAGATACAATCAAAATCATAAAAACATGCCAAAATCCAACAACTAATGAAACACTAATATTAATATTAGAAAATTAGATTCTCAGGCCAGCTTTCAATTCCATCATTCCTTCTTATGTCGTATGAACCTAACCTAATGACAGATAATGATTTAATTAATTAACCCCCAAGATCATCCTCTTTTTATTAAATATACAAAGTACACACACCATCTCCATATATTAAATCTTAAAAATGATTAAAACACCTACATTAGTCAACCAAAAAGAGCCTTAAAACACACAAATCCACCTCTTTTCTTGGTGTTCAAATTCTATTATCCTCCATAACTTAAGCTCATTAATCAATTAAATTAAACCACAAGCTTCCTTACTGGATTAATTTTCATTCATGGAGTAAGATTAGCATAAAGCTTAGCTGTAAACACGCATTTATCTTCATTTATATATCCCCCAATTCATCATTTCACCTCTTCAATTCATTAATGGCGATTCAAAATGAGCATCATCTACTAGAGGACGTTTGGGCAAGCTTCATCGGAGGAGAAAAATTAGGGCAAGAGAAAGAGAATTCAAAACCATGGCAAGAAATGCCTAATCTTGATGAGAGAAATGGATCAATGGAGATTCTCGAGAGGCTACCAAGTTTAGGGAGATGGATGTCAATGGGAGCTGAGGCCTGGGAGGAACTTCTCGCCGGAATTGATCAATTTCCGACCAAGAATGAAAAAGAAGAAGGAATTTCCGAAGTAGAGAAGAAGAAGAAGGTGGTGCTGGTGGCGCCGAAGCATTACAGGGGAGTGAGGAGGCGGCCGTGGGGGAAATATGCGGCGGAGATAAGAGACTCGTCGAGGAAAGGAGCCAGAGTTTGGCTTGGAACTTTTGATACGGCTGAAGAAGCGGCTTTAGCTTATGATAAAGCTGCTTTGAGAATTAGAGGTCCAAAGGCATATCTTAATTTTCCGATTGAAACTGTTTCTAAGGCTTTGGGGATTGATAAGATCTCAGGTGGATACGAGAAGAAGGTTTCCGGCGGAGGTGATCGGAAAAGGTATTCAAGGGACTGGGAAATGAACAGTGTTGAACAGCCTGAGTTGAAGAGATCAATGGCGTTTTCCGGGGAAGAGATTTTTCCGAGCAATGATTTGGAAATGGTGGAATTTCAGGATTTAGGTAGTGATTTCTTGGACAGTTTGCTTTCGTCCTTCTGATTGGATTTGTATGCTTAATTTTAAGTAGAAAATACTAATAGTACTATAGTCTATAGAATACGAGATTGGATATGAATATTATTGTTTGTGTAAAATTATTTATTTATTGTTAGCCAAATTGGCTAACCAATTTAGGAACTTTGGTGTTGGATTTTTATTTAATGAGAAATGTTTGTTTATGTTATATCCTTTTTGAATTAGGATTAACATCCTGTTCTGTTTTATATCCTTTAACTATAAGCTAATTTTTAGTTAAGTCGGTTCCGTGATATGTTATCAGAGCCAATCTGATCAAATAGTTTAGGGTTCAATTTTTGACAGTCTCATTTATTGATTTAATTTCAAGACATGGTAATATGGATTTGGGTCATGCGCTTCAAGCCATGGGCATTCGCGTGTGGCGTGTGTCAAATATTATAATATAAAATGGATCTTTAACTACAAGCTTGAACTTAGTTAAATTGGTTCCATAATAAAGGTCATATTGATTAAATTTTCTACGTTCTTTAAAAATAAGGGATATTGACAAATTTATGATAAAAATTTAAATTAATTCTTTTTTAAAAATATTTTAAACTTTTTAGTTTTTAGATTTTTTATCGAAACGCTTGTTTGACAAGTGGTGTTAGACAATTATGGTAATATTAGTAATGTAAATCAGCCACAAATTAAGGAATTATATTTGTTAGACAATTATGGTAATATTAGTAATGTAAATCAGCCACAAATTAAGGAATTATATTAGCTGTAAATTAGCTAGATTTTACAGCATTCACATTGTAATCTCATGTATAAATATCTCATTCCAAATCAATACAAGACAAGGGATTCCAATTAACATGGTATCAGAGATCCCAACTATCCGGAACATGTTTGTCTCCTCCAAAAGTCACTGTATGGTTTAAAACAAGCTCCTCGGGCGTGGTACCAACGGTTTGCCTCTTTTCTTGCAACTTTGGGTTTCTCGCATAGCAAGTCTGATCACTCGCTCTTTGTCTTTCATCGTGGGACCGAGACCGCCTATTTGCTCCTATATGTTGACGACATAGTCCTTACAGCTTCTTCTCCTGCTTTACGAGAGACTATCATCAGACACTTGAGCTCTGAGTTTGCTATGAAGGATTTAGGTCCATTAAATTATTTTTTGGGTATCTCCGTCACTCGCACCCCGGGATCACTTTTCTTATCTCAGAAGAAGTATGCAAATGAGATTCTTACAAAAGTCGGGCTCTCTTCCTCTAACTCTTGCACTACACCTGTTGACACCAAGCAGAAACTCAGTCTCTCCTCTGGTTCACCTTATCATGATCCATCCGAGTATCGTAGTCTCGCCGGTGCATTACAGTATTTAACTCTGACTCGGCCAGATATTTCATACGCAGTACAGCACGTTTGTTTGTTCATGCATGCTCCTCGGACTCAGCACATGGCCGCCATCAAACGTATTCTCCGCTATGTTAAAGGAACTCTTGATTATGGGCTTCATCTCACAGCTTCTTCCCTTGATTCATTAGTCTCTTATACTGATGCTGATTGGGGCGGATGTCCTGACACTCGTCGATCTACTTCTGGGTACTGTGTATTCCTTGGGGACAACCTCATATCCTGGTCTGCCAAGCGTCAGCCAACTCTTTCTCGCTCGAGTGCTGAAGCGGAATACCGCGGGGTCGCTAATGTTGTCTCAGAAACCTGTTGGATTCGGAATCTCCTTCTAGAGCTCCATCTACCGATTCGGAAATCCACCTTGGTTTATTGTGATAATGTCAGTGCTGTTTATTTGTCCGGTAACCCGGTCCAACATCAGAGGACAAAACACATTGAGATGGACATACACTTCGTCCGTGAAAAGGTTTCAAGAGGGGAGGTCAGAGTTCTTCACGTACCTTCTCGGCACCAAATCGCTGACATCTTCACCAAAGGTCTTCCTCAGATTCTTTTTGAAGACTTTCGGTCTAGTCTCAACGTTCATCCTCCTCCCATTTCGACTACGGGGGTGTGTTAGACAATTATGGTAATATTAGTAATGTAAATCAGCCACAAATTAAGGAATTATATTTGTTAGACAATTATGGTAATATTAGTAATGTAAATCAGCCACAAATTAAGGAATTATATTAGCTGTAAATTAGCTAGATTTTACAGCATTCACATTGTAATCTCATGTATAAATATCTCATTCCAAATCAATACAAGGCAAGGGATTCCAATTAACAAGTGGAAGTATGCATCCGCGGGCATAATCGACGGATTTCACAAACGTACAAGTCATTCGCCCATATAATAAATCAGATACGTAGCTTTTAGAATTAATGGAGGTAATACATAGATGGATGACTTCTGTAATTGGTGGAGACTAAAATGGTGGTTAAAGATTGTTGTAGGCAACCAAATAATTTCCACAATCACGATATGATTTTGGAAGAATCCATTACAGGAGCTGCTATGGCTGGAGCCCTTCTCCAGCTATGGCGGAAGCCCCAATCTTCTATTATAGAGTGATGCCTTTTCAAGCTTAAAAATACTCATGCACATATCAAAGAATGGTTAACAAGATTTTTGAAGAGCATATAGGTAAGACAATACAGGTTTATATTGATGACATTGTGGTAATGAGTGCTTGAGATGAAGATCATCTAGAAGATATCAAGAAAGATTTTGACTTTTTTCAATGATATCAGATGAAGCTCAACCTTGAGAAATGTATGTTTGGGATTCGATTAGCTAAATTTATAGGTTTCATGGTCTTAAAGAAAGGTGTAAAACCTAATCCTGGTAAAGTGGACACTATACTCGATATGAAACTCCAAAAGCATTGTATGAAGTTAAAAAAACCACTACGAAAAACTTATAGAAATTTGGAAGGTTCACCTTTATGCACCGCACAACATTGTTTACCTTCCTACAAACCTCTTCAAAATGATCATCTTTTTCGATAGGATGATAAATGCCAAGAATATTTCAAAGGAATTAAGAAGCTCTTACTTGACGGAACTCAACGTCAACCTCAGCAGAAGCCTCCTGGCTCAACTTCTGCTATCCTGGGAGACCAAAGTCAGCAACAAAGAACAGCCAAGCCCAAAGCCAAATCCAACCAAGTTCAATCCAATATCAAAAACTAGAACTAGAACTAGACTTAGCTTGAAACTTGTAATCTGTATCTGGCATGTTTTATCTTTGTTGAGCTGACTATCTATATATATATAAGCATCTTTTATCCAAACTGCCTTTATATATGCGATGCTTACTTGCTGTGTTTATGTGCTGATCTATCTCATGTAACTACTCATTGAACAACAACTTAAAACTTGTGAACATAAAAATTAAACAAGTAAAATATACTCAGTATACCTCAACTCTGATATCTGAACTTAACTAAGTATCAAAACTGAGTAACGACAAAATGTTCCAAGTATTGACCTACTTCTGAAGCTGACCTTGGACTCTTCTCGATTAGATCTTAGAAGGTTTAGAGTTGAACTAAGTCAGTAGATCCAACCCTTACGGGGGAGCATTTTCAGAAGAATTAAAAAGGTCAACTATCATGGGGAAGCTCAACACTGAGTTCCTTAATTGAATACTTTTGCCAACATCAAAATGGGGGAGTTTGTTGAAATACATTTCCACATGATTTTGATTTGACAAAATTATTCCCATGATTAAAACAATTAAATTTAAGTGCTTTGATTTAATTGTACTAATGTGTTTGTTCAATGTTGAGTAAGTTAACTAACGAGAACAGGAACTGAAAGTCCATAAAAGAAAGACAGAACAAAGTCAGCATAAGCATGTCACACAGCAGAAGCTGAGTGGAATGCAACTCAGCTTTATGGAAGGAATGTCTTCTTCAGAAAAGCTTGAAGGCGAAGCGCTGAGTCAAGCTGAGTAATAGTCAAGTCAGCGTCAATGCTCCGTCAACTTGGCAGACAAGGTCTGACACAAATCAGAAGTCTTGGAAATCCGTTGCAAGGACCTTTTTGAGACGCATGGACCATCTGACTTTTGGCAAGAAGACAAAACCTCGCGCAAGAAGATGAAACTGGCAAACCTGGCATCTGGTAAAAATAGAAGACAGGATTGGCCTGCAGCTCTGGAAGCTGACCACGTGATGACGAAGAAGACCGTTCTTCCCACAACGGCTATGTCGAAATTCAAATCATTGGCACCCTAAAGATTGCTATAAATAGGCCAAATCATCACTTGGATCATACACATATACAAGAGATATACATACAGACAAGCAAAATCTTCACTAAGTGATAATCTAAAATAGAAGCTCTTTGAAAAGAAAAAGCAAGCTCTTACACCAAATTCCAATCATTGTGTAAAAGTCTAGATTGATTCTGTCATCTAAAGTGTTCTTTGCCGTATTAAGAACAATTTCTTATCATTTGTAAAAGGTTAGAAGAGTGAAGCTGAGAACTCGGTTATAGTACTTAGTGGTAGAGAAAATCTGAATACTCGGTTATAGTGTTCAGTGGTAGATAGGATTGAGTAGACGAATAGAGGATGGTACTCTTGCATACTCAGTTGCTATTGTAAACGGTTTGTGCTCTACCTTTAAAGAGCTCAGTAGAGGATTGAAAAAGCTCGGAAGGATTCCGGGGACTGGACGTAGGCGGAGAGGCCAAACCAGGATAAGTCTGCTGAGTAAACTCTAACCCTTTCTCTTGATATATATATATATATATATATATGTATGTATGTATGTATGTATGTGTTGCTTGCTTAAAATTACTCAGTAAATAATCTGTACAAGCTGAAGCTGAGTAATCTGAGTGCTGAGTTGGAAACTGACACAAGTGTTACTTTCCAACTCACAACTAAAACAGCTCTAGTCAGCATCTGATTAAAGCTGTCTCACATCACACTCAGCCTTGCTGACCTAAAACTGAGTTAAACTATCAAACATTCAATTAAGACAACATTATTAAGCGAAAAAGTTATATTAGTTCCTAACCCCCCCCCCCCCCTTGGAACTAATCCTATTACGTTACACGGGACCAACAAGTGGTATCAGAGCTCAGTAGCTCACTATTCAAGATAAAACTATCTTGAGCTGATCCATGTAATGGCTGAGAACAGCACTCATTTCCTTCCAGGAAATCAAACAACTCAGATACTCCCTGAGGGATTATCTATTAGTCGGCATCCTCTGTTCTTTGGGTCTAATTATACATTTTGGAAGAACATGATGAAAAACTTTATTCAGGCAACAAATATGAGTGCATGGCTAGCTATAGTCCAAGGCCCTTTTGTTCCCTATGAAATCATTGATGGTGTAAAAACTGTCAAAAGCGAGGCTAAGTGGTCAGAAGATGACCTTAAAAAATTACAAAATAATGCTTCGGCTACCAATATGCTTCACTGTGCGTTAGATGCTGCAGAATACAGATTTCAGGTTGCGAGTCAGCACAGGAAATCTGGAAGAAGCTGGAGGTTACTATGAAGGAACCAGTAAGGTCAAGGAGTCCAATGTGAATCAACACATGCGGCTGTACGAGCTGTTTGAAATGAATGATAATGAGGACATCTCTGAGATGAATGCAAGATTCACCAACATTATCAATGAGCTTAAGAGACTCGGCAAGAACTTCACTGAAGAAGAGCAAGTGAAGAAGATTCTAAGAAGTCTCCCCAAGAGCTGGCAAGCAAAGATGACAGTTGTTGAAGAAGCTCAGGACCTGACCACGTACAAGTATGATGAGCTCATCGGATCCCTGCTGACCCATGAGATCTCCATGAAAAAATTTGAGGCTAAAGAAAAAACTGAAGACAAAAAACAAAAATCTCTTGTCATGAAAGCTGACTCAACCGAAGCTGACTCATCAGATGATGAGGAGATGGCCATGTTTACCAGGAAGATGAAGAAGCTGTTTAATAAAAATGATAAGTACAGCAAAAGGTCATTCAAAAGAAGAGATAAATACAAAGCTGAGTCTAGCGACAGCAGACACAAGAAGGACAACTCAAAGCCTGTTACTTGTTTTGAATGCCATCAAGCTGGGCACATCAAATCAAGTTGTCCTACCTTAAAGAAAGACAAGAAGGGAAGTAGAAAGGCAATGGTGGCCACATGGCGTGATATTGATGAGTCAACCTCATCAAAAGCTGATGCCACCGAGTCAGCTAATATCTATTTCATGGCTGACGAATCTGCTGACCACTGTCTCTCTGAGCAAGCTGACCTCTCTGATGGATCTGACCATGAGGAACACTCAACCGAGGTAACATCTCTACCCTTACTCAGAAATGAAATGATAAACACCCTGAGTGATCTCTATACACTGATAAAAAAGTGTAACAAGAAAATAAGAGCACTCAACAGG
This sequence comes from Euphorbia lathyris, assembly GCF_963576675.1. Taxonomy (NCBI): domain Eukaryota; kingdom Viridiplantae; phylum Streptophyta; class Magnoliopsida; order Malpighiales; family Euphorbiaceae; genus Euphorbia; species Euphorbia lathyris. Next base: position 65,410,263 of record NC_088915.1, read on the forward strand.
CGGTGTGATGAGATTGAAGAGGTCAAACTCAGTGACCTCCGACATCTTCTCCAGGACAATACCAGGCAAGATGAAAACTTGAAAATCATGCATGGGTTTGTCTCTGAAGTCCAATCAGACTCTAAAAAGCTGAGAAAGGACATCACATCCATACAGAACCAACTGAGTTCATCGGCTAAGAAAAGGTTCTATTCAAAGACTGAGTATTCGGGTACTAGTCAGCAACGGTGGTACACTCAGCAGAACAGTCAGTGTGATTGTTGTGGAAAGAAAGGACACACTATAAAAGTGTGTTGGTATGCTCAGCACCATCGTGCTGACCAAAAATGGAAATACCCCCAGAGAGTAGTTTATTGTCACTTTTGTGGAAAAGATGGCCACACTATAAATGTATGCCATCACAAAATAAAATATGATGCATCACCTGTTGACTCTAACAAACGAGGACCCAAAAAGACTTGGGTACCTAAAAATAACTAGTTCAATTGCAGGTGAGCCTGAGGTGTGCTGAGAAGTCAAAGCTATGGTACATTGACAGCGCATGCTCAGGCATATGACTGATGATGAAACTTAGTTCATCACACTTGTGCATAAACGAGGAGGAAATGTAAGTTTTGAAGACAATAAAAAGGGTAAGATAGTAGGGTCAGGTACTGTTGGTGGTAATCCTACTATTGAGTCAGTCTCCCTAGTCAGGGGTCTTAAATATAACCTACTGAGCATAGCTCAGCTATGTGAAAGCGGTAGAAAGGTTGTATTTGATGCCACTGAGTGTAGGATACTCGAGGGAAAAACAAATGAGTTGATTTTAACTGCCCCTCGTGTTGACAACGTTTTCATGCTAAACCTAGAAAAGAAGTTTTCAAAGAATATATGCTTAGTGTCAAAGGAAGATAATTCCTGGCTATGGCATAGGAGACTTGGTCATGTAAGCTTGGACCTCCTAGCCAAATTAGCAAGAAAGTAATTAGTTGATGGACTGCCCAAACTCAAGTTTGAGAAGGATCAATTGTGTAATGCTTGTCAGCAAGGTAAACAAACTAAAAAATCTTTTCAAAGTAAAAATGTTGTCTCAACCAAGGGTCCATTAGAGTTACTACACTTGGATCTTTTCGGACTAGTCCAGCCGCTGAGCTTGGGTGGTAAGAGATTTTTCTTGGTCATTGTAGATGACTTTTCTCGGTACACTTGGATCATCCTGCTGAGTAGCAAGGATGAAGCTTTTGAGATGTTCTCAACACTGGTAAGAAAACTTGAAAATGATAAAGACCTAAAATTAGCTCACATCCGAAGTGACAATGACGGAGAATTCAAAAATCAACAGTTTGATGAATTCTGTGAAGTCAGCGGCATTGACCACAATTTTTCTACTCCTAGAACTCATTAACAAAATGGGGTAGTTGAAAGGAAGAACAGAACCTTAGTTGAAATAGCTAGGACAATGCTGAGTGAGAATAGGCTTCCAAAGTATTTCTGGGGTGAAGCTGTCAACACAGCTTGCTATATACTCAATTAGGCTCTAGTCAGACCCATACTTAAGAAAACCCCCTACGAACTTTGGAAAGGCCGAAAACCCAATATTGGATATTTTCGTGCCTTTGGTTGCAAATGTTTTATTCTAAATACTAAAGACAACCTTACTAAGTTTGATTCAAAAGCTGATGAAGCTATCTTCTTAGGGTACTCAACAAACAGCAAAGCATATAGGGTGTTTAATAAACGAACCCAAGTCTTAGAAGAATCTATACATGTTGAGTTCGATGAAACTGACCCTGCAGGGAAAAAAATTCAGCCTACCGAAGATGACACATGCTCAGCTTCCGCTGACCAAAATGGAGCCACTGAGTCACTACCTCAAGGGCTGACCAAAGGTAAGAACGAACCTGAAATTATCTTTGCTAACCAATTGAATCCTGCAGAAAATGTCGAAACACCTATCCCTGAAGACACTACACTACCAAAGGAGATTAAGGTTCCAAGAGGACACTCTGAAAGTAGCATTCTTGATGCCGATGAGAACACCCTGATGACCAGAAATCAACTCAGGAGATATCTCAGTAATGTAGCTTTCGTGTCAGTTCTTGAACCAAGAAACTTCTCAGAAGCTGAGAACAATGAATTCTGGATAAATGCGATGCAAGAGGAGCTCGATCAATTCAAGAGAAGCGAAGTATGGGATTTAGTGCCTAAACCAAAGAATTAAAAGACCATAGGAAAAAAATGGGTATTCCGTAACAAGCTAGATTAATAAGGAAACATAGTCAGGAACAAAGCCAGACTTGTAGCTCAAGGTTACAGTCAGCATGAAGGTATTGACTATGGTGAGACCTTTGCACCCGTAGCTAGATTAGAGGCTATAAGAATATTGTGTGCGTATGCTAGCTTTATGAACTTTAAATTGTTCCAAATGGATGTTAAAAGTGCATTTCTTAATGGAGTTATAAATGAAGAGGTTTATGTTAGTCAGCCTCCAGGGTTTGAGGATCCAAAATTTCCAAACCATGTTTATAAACTCAAAAAGGCTCTGTACGGCCTGAAGCAAGCACCACGTGCTTGGTACGAAAGGCTGGCCAGCTTTCTACTGACTAGGAACTATATCAGAGGAAAAGCTAACACAACCTTATTCATTAAGAAAAAGGGTAAAGACACCCTGTTGGCACAAATATATGTTGACGATATTATTTTTGGTGCTACTAATGAGTCAATGTGCAAGGAATTTAGCAAGCAGATGCAAACTGAGTTTGAGATGTCAATGATGGGAGAACTCAACTTCTTCCTTGGATTTCAAATCAAACAAGGCAAGAATGGCATCTTCATTAGTCAGACAAAGTATGCCAAAGAGATATTGAAGAAATTTGATATGGAAAATTGTAAGCCAATATCTACCCCAATGGGTACTGACACTGTGCTTTGTTCTGATGAAAAAGGTAAGTCAGTAGATAGCAAATTATATCGAGGTATGATAGGCTCTCTACTCTATCTAACGGCAAGTAGGCTAGATATACAGTACTCAGTATGTTACTGCGCAAGATATCAAGCTGACCCTAAGGAATCTCATTACATAGCTATAAAAAGAATCCTTAGATATTTGCAAAGCTCAGTGAATGCAGGTTTATGGTATCCCAACACGAACGATTTCACACTCGTTGGATATACTGACGCTGACTATGGATGAGACAAGCTTGAGTGGAAAAGCACCTCAGGAGGATGTCATTTCCTTGGAAGTTATCTAGTGTCTTGGTTCAGTAAGAAGCAGTCGTCAGTTGCCCTGTCAACTACTGAAGCTGAGTACATTGCTGCTGGAAGTTGTGTTGCACAAGTCCTATGGATCAAGCAACAGCTGGATGATTATGGAGTTCAAACCAAGACAATTGAAGTCAAATGTGACAACAAAAGTTCCATTGACTTATCTAAGAATCCAATCCAACACAGCAGGATGAAGCATGTCAGCATAAGGCATCACTTCATCAGAGATCATGTACTTAAGGGTGAGATCAAGCTGACCTATGTTCCAACAGGTGAACAGCTTGCAGATATCTTCACAAAGCCATTGGCTCGTGAGCAGTTCAGCATACTAAGGGAAGCTATCGGTATGTCTAATCCTCTTCAATAAAATTCTGAGTATGTTGAGTGATTATATCATGTCGAGTGATTATTACATGTTGAGTAACTATCATATGCTGAGTGGATATAAATGCTATAAAATCACTACTTGCTGAATTGCTATATATATTGAGTGATTGCTAAATGCTGAGTTACTACACATGCTAAGAACCCCTCCTATGCTAAACTAAGCACTCAGAACACCAAACGTTTAGTATCTTAGATGCTGAGTAGAACACTTGCACGCGTATTTATGTAGACACCTAGGATGACATAAGCGTAATGATTAGAAACCCATGCGCCGAATGTGTCATTAATGTCAGAATTAAATGTCGTTGATTGATTCAAAAACGAACCGCCATTCTGACCTATCAGATCAACACGCACCGGCTATAAATAGTGGAGGATTTCCCACTAATCTCTCTTTACACTTGAAAATTTCGCACTTGATTTCTCTCTCTCTGAATTCCCTAATCTTCTAACTCTCTCAAAAAATCCTCAAAAACACCATGTCGAACGATTCCTAGAATATCTCCGGTGAGCAATATGATGACAATCGCTCCGACATTAATCCTCCCTCTCCTGCTGAGCAGAAAATACCACGAGACTTCCTCTGAGTCTCAGGAACAAACACATGGTCGGCTTGACCAACCAATGCCCGAGGTCAGCATCCTCCGTGAAAACCCTCGCACTGACCAAACGACTCGTTCGAAGAAGAAGAAGAAAAACAAGCAAACCAGGGAAAGAAAGTTCTTCCCAGTTTTCAGCAGCGTTAAAGACCTCAAAGTTTATCACTCCTGATGGTTCTCTAAAAGCTTCATCGAAGCTGAGAAACCGTTCTGCGACTGGATTTCAAAAAATGGATGGACCACCCTCTTCTCTCTCCCTGGAACTACCTACCCACAACTGGTGAGGGAATTCTACACGAACCTAAAAGTAGCCGACGATAACGACGACTATATGGTTACTAAGGTCAAGAACAAGGAAATCACCATCGCCCCTTCCTATCTCGCCATACTACTTGATCTAAAGGAAGAAGGTGCAGAACTACGATGCACAAACGATTATAAGCGGGTTGAGTACGTAGCTGAGTTCTGTAAACCTAAAAACCAAAGCGGTGAAATCTACAGTACCAACATGGGTCAGCCTCAAAGACAAGCACACTACATCCTGACCAACTATCTGTTTCCTAAGACCAACGCCTCCTCCTCAGCCTCAAACTTTGATCAGTGCTTCATTTGGCACATGTTGAACTACAAGCCGCTCAACATGCATGTCTTTCTCATTGGGGCTTTCCAACGCAGCACCGGGATCCTAAGGATGGGTTCTCTCATCACCAAAATTCTACATGATCACAAAGTCAGCTTAAAGGAGGAAATCAATATGATAGGTACTGAAATCACTATGGGAATCCTACTCGGCTTGGCTCACAGTCAGTAGGGGTGCACACAAAAATCTGTAAAACCGAAAAACCGAAAAACCAAACCGAAACCGAACCGAAAATGAGGTTAACCGAAACCAATGGACTAGTGTACGGTTTTTAATTTTAAAAATAGTGGTTAATGGTTACGGTTACGGTTTTTGTATTTAAAAAACCGTGGTTAACCGAAACCGACCGAATATTAATTAAATATAAAAAATATAAAATTTTTATTTTTATTTATATATATAATTACATATTATCCCACTTAGGATAAATAAAAGGTCAATAACAAACATTTAATAAGAAACACTAATTATTTTGGGTAATTAAGACTCAACTCATAATACCAATTTATCAAAAAATTAGATAATTAGTGAAATTAGTATACCTAAAAAGGGTTTCGTTGGTAAAGCACGTAGGATAATAAGTTTAGTCCAAAATACAAACACAGTAAGTTGATGTTGCAAATTATTTTCCATTACTAAGAATCAACTCATAGTACCAATTTTTCAAAAATTAGCTTGAACAGCTCTTTTGTACTTGAAAAATCACATATAATGTAATGAAATTCTTTTGTTGTTTGAATACATAATAGTATGAATTCCAATAATTGTTGACTTTGCCCATTGATTATTTATGTATGAGTTCCAATAATTGTTTATTTATTAATGGTTAAAAACCGAAATAAAAGGTTAACCGACCGAATAATTGGTTAACCGATTAGTGGTTAACCGAATTTAATGGACTAGTGTATGGTTAGTATATTTCAAGAACCGAAAAAATGGTTAACCGACCGAATTAACCTTAATGGACTGGTTAACCGACCACGTGCACCCCTAACAGTCAGCCTATCAAACCTAAGAAAGGAAAAGGGGCTATAGTTGAAGAAGTACCTGCCGAGGAAGATATGGTTGAAGAAACACCTACTGAGTTGTCTCAGAAAGGAAAGGAAATTGTGATTGAAGCAGCACCTACTGAACGACTCAGGAAAGATAAGAAGAGGAAAGCTGACCCCTCTGTAACACCAATAGCCAAAGATATTAATCAAACTGTGAAAAAGATTAGGCCGGTGACAAGGGAGAAGAAAGCTGCTGAGCCAGCTCAAGGGGAACCAGAGTCAGTTGAAAAACAGAAAAAGCGAGTTGAGCCTGAGGAAGAAAGTGAGGAGACACTTGAACAGCCGCTAAAGAGGAAGAAAACCTCTGGAATGACGCCGTTAAACGCTGACCCACTTGACTTTGTGATATCAAAGGATTCACACTTCGTGCAAAGTCAAGAAATTGACTTGGAAAAGACTCATCAGGAGGAAGAACAAGGTTGCACTAACGAACAGCCTCAAGCTGATAAGATGGGTTCTGCTGAGCCAAGTAACATAGCTGCTGCTAAGCAAGCAGTTGAGTCACTAGAGAAGGACAAGGTTGTGGAGAACCTTTATGCTGACCTTGGACTTGATCTCTCTTCTGAGTCATCAGAGTCTGTTGCCGCTGACCCTTCTCCTCAAACCAAAACTAAAAAGGGCAGTACGGAAAAGCGGTTCAAAAGAAAAGCTCAGAAGCCCAACGTCATAACTTGTTGGATGAATCTCTGTTGAGGGACCCCATCACAGACTTAACTGGGCTTCAATTCCAATTCTTCACCGACATCACTGAACCCACTCCAGACCAAGTCAAGGAAAAACAAGCCTTTGTTTCTCAAGTTGAGGAACAAGCCGACCCAAAAGTCTCTAAGGGTCAAGCTTCTGCCGACACCTTTGCTCCACCTTCCACTGAGCAAGTGCTCGAAGTTCCTGCTGCTCAACACAAAGAGTTAGCAAAGGAAACTCCTCCTACTAAAGACATCTCTGAGTTGCCTCAACCTCAAATTCAGACTGACACTGAGCAGGTTAATAATTCTACCGATCAAACTCTTCCAACTCCTACCAAGCAGACAGTAAGCCAGTCAGTTCCTGCTGCTGGCCTCAATAATAAGGATGCCACTACTAATCAAGCCGACACCTCTACTTCTGGGCAGCACCAAAGTACTCCACCACTTGCTGCTAACCAGAAAACGGCCGCTGAGACTACGCAGAACCAGACAGATGATGATTCTTACAACTTTCTTAATGCCTGTGAGTCAGGTCGGTGAATCATCAACTCAGCTCATATGCTTTTTCAAGCAATATATCAACCTTAAGCCGATGCTGTTGGGGCCGCTTCTGCTGAGTCTACTTAATTTTCATCCGTCACGCAACTTTTGACCAAACTCAAAGGTCTTAAGGAGCTTATGAGTGTTATGACCTCCTTGGTCTCTCAGCAGCCCAAGCAAGAATTCATGGTTAGGCTGGCGGAACTTCAGCTAATGATGGTGAATCACATGGACTCCATCGAAGGGAAAATCAATGCCCTATCTGTTGTGAACTCATCATCAGCAACTTCTACTGAAGTCACTCAGCACTTCACTCAGCTGACCGCTGAGCTAACCGGAGCTCGTGAACTTATCTCCTCCACTTCTCAATTCTCCATTGAACAGATTGGTGAAGCCATTCGCCTACTAAACCTGAGCAAAGAAGAAATGGACACTGACCAAGCAAAGACCAATGACATACTTCACTGCACCCGGACAACACCTGTGCATGTTCGGCACATCAATGCTCAGCGTCATTCGTATGATTCCTCATTGCTCAGGATGTACTATCAATCCTATGCACAGATGACGGACTCCATCACTTGGATAGGGAAATCTCTTGAGTTTTTACTCAGTATGCTCAGCGCACACATCAAAATCCCCTCTTCAAGTATGGCCGATGGGATGCAGGTCTTTAAGGGTCTTAAAGATAGTACGAGTCACATGCAACACTATTCCACCATACTGACTCATGTTGTTCAACAGGGGCAATTCTTTGCTCATCCCCTTCCGTCCGGTGATGCTGGCAAAATGGGGGAGAAAGATAAGCAGCCAGCTGATGGAACTCAACGTCAACCTCAGCAGAAGCCTCCTGGCTCAACTTCTGTTATCCCGGGAGACCAAAGTCAGCAACAAAGAATAGCCAAGCCCAAAGCCAAATCCAACCAAGTTCAAGCCAATATCAAAAAGTAGAACTAGAACTAGACTTAGCTTGAAACTTGTAATCTGTATCTGGCATGTTTTAACTTTGTTGAGCTGACTATCTATATATATAAGCATCTTTTATCCAAAATGTCTTTATATATGCGATGCTTACTTGTTGTGTTTATGTGCTGATCTATCTCATGTAACTACTCATTGAACAACAACTTAAAACTTGTGAACATAAAAATTAAACAAGTAAAATATACTCAGTATACCTCAACTCTGATATCTGAACTTAACTAAGTATCAAAACTGAGTAACGACAAAATGTTCCAAGTATTGACCTACTTCTGAAGCTGACCTTGGTCTCTTCTCGATTAGATCTTAGAAGGTTTAGAGTTGAACTAAGTCAGTAGATCCAACCCTTACGGGGGAGCATTTTCAGAAGAATTAAAAAGGTCAACTATCATGGGGAAGCTCAACACTGAGTTCCTCAATTGAATACTTTTGCCAACATCAAAATGGGGGAGTTTGTTGAAACACATTTCCATATGATTTTGATTTGACAAAATTATTCCCATGATTAAAACAATTAAATTTAAGTGCTTTGATTTAATTGTACTAATGAGTTTGTTCAATGTTGAGTAAGTTAACTAAGGAGAACAGGAACTGAAAGTCCATAAAAGAAAGACAGAACAAAGTCAGCATAAGCATGTCACACAGCAGAAGCTGAGTGGAATGCAACTCAGCTTTATGGAAGGAATGTCTTCTTCAAAAAATCTTGAAGGCGAAGCCGCTGAGTCAAGCTGAGTAATAGTCAAGTCAGCGTCAATGCTCCGTCAACTTGGCAGACAAGGTCTGACACAAATCAGAAGTCTTGGAAATCCGTTGCAATGACCTTTTTGAGACGCATGGACCATCTGACTTTTGGCAAGAAGACAAAACCTGGCGCAAGAAAACAAACCTGGCGCAAGAAGACGAATCTGGCAAACCTGGCGTCTGGTAAAAATAGAAGACATGATTGGCCTGCAGCTCTGGAAGCTGACCACGTGATGACGAAGAAGACCGTTCTTCCCACAATGGCTATATCAGAATTCAAATCATTGGCACCCCAAAGATTGCTATAAATAGGCCAAATCATCACTTGGATCATACACATATACAAGAGATATACATACAGACAAGCAAAATCTTCATTAAGTGATAATCCAAAATAGAAGCTCTCTGAAAAGAAAAAGCAAGCTCTTACACCAAATTCCAATCATTGTGTAAAAGTCTAGATTGATTCTGTCATCTAAAGTGTTCTTTGCTGTATTAAGAACAGTTTCTTATCATTTGTAAAAGGTTAGAAGAGTGAAGCTGAGTACTCGGTTATAGTACTCAGTGGTAGAGAAAATCTGAATAATCGGTTATAGTGTTCACTGGTAGATAGGATTGAGTAGACGAATAAAGGATGGTACTCTTGCATACTCAGTTGCTATTGTAAACGGTTTGTGCTCTACCTTTAAAGAGCTCAGTAGAGGATTGAAAAAGCTCGGAAGCATTCCGGGGACTGGACATAGGCGGAGAGGATGAACCAGGATAAGTCTGCTGAGTAAACTCTAACCCTTTCTCTTGATATATATATATATGTATGTGTTGCTTGCTTAAAATTACTCAGTAAATAATCTGTACAAGCTGAAGCTGAGTAATCTGAGTGCTGAGTTGGAAACTGATACAAGTGTTACTTTCCAACTCACAACTGAAACAGCTCTAGTCAGCATCTGATTAAAGATGTCTCACATCACACTCAGCCTTGCTGACCTAAAACTGAGTTAAACTATCAAACATTCAATTAAGTCAGCATTATTAAGCGAAAAAGTTATATTAGTTCCTAACCCCCCCCCCCCCCTTGGAACTAATCCTATTACGTTACACGGGACCAACAGGTATCACCTATCGTATTACGAAATTAAATCCCCATATGTAATCCTAATCCTACTATACTTGCACTAGCAGGAGTTTGTATGTCAATCGCGACGTGGGTAGTTCCAAAAAGGGAGATCCACCGGTTTCCCTGGTTTTGAAGCTATTTTGGATAACACTGTCGAGAAGGTGCTGGCGTCCTTCGGCCTTATATTCACCTAAACCCTTTGAAGGAATTTATTGATGGATTCTATGGATCTAGTCTGAGGAAGGATCCTCCTAGATTGTGACTTCCTCAATAAGGACCTTCTCTTCATCTTTATCGTGATTACCATCAACTATATTCGTCACTGAATTTGATGGAACTTTCAACTACACGCAAACTACACCAAATGATAGTGATAACATTCCGAATATTATTCGTGGGGCAGAAGTGTAATAATGAAGGAAGAGAAAGGATCTTTGGTATTATGCCGAGCCATGTGGGAAGAAATAAGATATGCCATACGAACAAGATATAATGAAGGAAGTTAAATGAGAGGGATATATCATCCCATCACGTTCAACCGTACATCCGCCATCGTGTCTATTCTAAACGGCTTCAGGGTAGACCACAAGACACAGAGAATTAACGCCACCCAAATTAATAATTTGTTGTCCGCCAAAGGGTGTGACTCTAACAAGTGCATTAGGTACAAGTAATAAAGTGTAAGTAAATTATCGTCTCCATAGGGATGGAACAGGCAGAAGTTAAGGACATTTCAATAGAACAGCCAGATTCTTAGAATGGAGAGTTGGTTGACTTAAAGTTGGATTTTGAATAATTAAAATTAAACATAATAAAAACATTAAATAAATCAAAGCTAATAATAAACATGCAAGATAAATTGATGGTGAATCAAAATAAAAGAGAACAGGCTGGAAGCACAACCAGACGGCTAGTGAACAAGCAGATTCCCCCTATTGAGCAATATCATGCACGTAGACCCAATGTGACTTTCACTAATCTCACTGAGGTCAGGTATCCCATGTTCCAGAGATTCTTCTAAGAGCATGCAAACTAGTATAAAACGTGGGCTCACAAAAACTCTTATGCATTAAAAACAAGAAAGCAATTAACGTTAAAGCTAAAAACCCTTGGCACATTAGTTAATCGTGTCTCCATCCTTGAGTAATGTGTGTTAGAATGGTATTTTCCATCGCCTAATCCGAGTGTCCTCCGCAATTATTTGAGTAAAGTATAGGCTAGCTAAACCTATAATGAGTTAAGCACCCAATTTAACAATCATCTAAAGATACTCTTGCATATAATAGGGGAGAAAACCCATTTCAATCCACCAGCCTAAGGTTGGCTTCATCCTATAGAGTGAATACTCACTCTTTTCACCATGCAATACAAGAAAAAAGAAAGAAAGCTTAGGTTTGGTCTCCATGAGACCTCCCCTCTTTATTGAATTTCCATAACTTGAAAACTAACTTAATGATGATGTCTTCATTATAACAACCTATGTGGGTTTAAATACATAAGAAAAATACTAAAATACTAAAACAAAGACAAAACTATAGAAAACAGGAGTTGAGAACAGTCTGCCGGACAAACATAACAGTCTGGCACAAAAGACAAACAGTCTGCACAAGCAGACAAAACAACTGATGCATAGAACAGTCTGCAGCAGAAGACAAAAATACATAGATTACTACAAGTTTTATTTCTCTAGGCAAGACAAAAACATGGAAAAGATAATTTGATAGTTCCAATGACAACTCCTTGAAAATGATGGTCTTTATTTTGACTTCATCTCCCACTCCTTCTATCTTCTGTTTGACTGTTCTTTTCTCCAAACAGAGAGCAAGCAGACCCATCTGACTATTCTTTCTCTAAACAGAGAGCAAGCAAACAGCAAGCAGAACCATCTGACCATTATTTCTCTAAATAGAGAGCAAGCACGGGTAAAACAGAACAACTTGCATCATTAAGGCAAATTATGAGATTTAAGGTGAATAGAAGTCATAATTGAGCTCCGAGACATATCTAAACTCCCTAAATAAATATGCATAATTTGCACTTATCATAATTAATGCACCTAAATGATACTTAATAGTCATTATGAATATTAATGACGTGATTGTTCTGACATAGCACCATTAATGATAAAATGTTACAAAAATCTATATAAATACCCTAACTCCAAAATATTCTAGATATGCTCACTAAGCTTTCTAAAGCTCTTGTCAATTATTTTTATTATTCTCAAATCTTCTACTAACTTTGACATCATAGTGTCTCACATCGATCCCAACGGCACCTCACAAGAAAGATATTTCGGCCAAGAAAATTGACACTATTATCAAATAGTTTGAGTACTTCTCACATATGAGAGATTCCCAAAAGCCATTTTCCTTCTAAGTGATTTTCTACAAATTAGGGGATGTGTTGGCTGCTTGGCATAAGCACTCTCATGCTTAAGTCATTATTAATCTAAAAAATAGTGAAAAAGTAATGGAGGTTAGGGTTTGGAGCATTCCTGAAAGATTCTCTTAAACCCTCTGTTTATAAATTGTTGTGGCTCTTATTATAGGATTTTGGAGTGTCATTTCCCTATTAGAATATCACTGTCATAATAAGAAACCTCAACGTGTATCATCTTTCTTTCATCGTGTTCACGCTAACATTCTCTAGATATATGTTATGTGGGCTCATGTCCCTTAGCCATCAATATTGACATTTGTCTGAATCCCAAACTCATGTCCATTGGGCATTTGGATCGATCATTTATTTGCTTACGGCCCAATATTCTACGCACAGATCTAGAATGTCCTGGTGGTTGTTTATCAATTCTCATATGAATTCTCTATAGGTGTTCTTAGGACTTCCTTAGAATAGCCTGAAAAGTGATATTCACATGTTATCAATTACTCCACTAATTACTAGTATTTCTCACGATTGTACCTTACATTGCGTAAAAACTAAAAAGTATTACTTCCGACTTTACAAAATAAATGACTTTTTAGAGAAATTTTTTATCCATAATACATGACGTTTTGATTTAGTTTATGCACGTTAATTGATTTTTTACCAAATATATCATTATTTGAGTTTTTTTAGAAGAACATTATTTAAGTTATATTCATATCAGTAATTTATTAATATAAAAGTAACAAACTCTTTTAATTAATTTTTTTATAGGAAAAATAGTAAATCTCGATATAAGTAACTAAAATTATAATTCATAAGTGCATCAGAGAAGCTTGAATCTGCATTTTCAATATAATAAATCGTTATAGAGCAATAATAGACTGTGTTTGAAACTGTTTTTGACACAACAGTGAGAAACATACTCCATCCAGAATCACTTAATAGTTTTTTCTCTAAAAATGACTTCATGATATTTCAATGAACCAGATCTATGTGATGATACGCACTGTTCAAAAACAAGGCCGACTAGGCCCCGCCTAGGCGTTCATAATCGAGAATTCGTCATGATTTTCTCCGATTAGTCCCTCTAGGCGTTTTTCTTATTCCTCGACGATTTTTAGCCGTCTGGACTCTGCCTAGACCGCCTCGATACCGCCTAGGCACCGACTAAGAGACTATGAACAAAAATATTTTATTATTATTAATTTATTTTTTACTTTATTATAATTCACTTTTAAGTTGTTTCAATGGTATTGTTGTTGAAATGTTGATTTTGCACATTTTTTAAGATATATGTTACAAATATACGTACTTTATTAAATAATTTTATAATATTATTTTTTTGATAGTATAATACATATTTTAATTGAATTTGTATATCAATTTGTTGATTAACAAATAAAAATACAAAAACACAAATCCGATTAATCCTCGATTAATCCCCTACTAATCTTCGATTAATCTTTAAGGGCCTTTTCCACCCGACTAGCGCCTAACGTCTTTTAAAACCTGGAATGATAGACAAAAATCTTCTGTTTTTTCATGAGGGAAACATGATAACACTCATATATGGAGACATATCACAATCATCCATAAAGGGAGAAAAAAATCGAAAATGACAAATGAAGAAAAAAATATCAAATATATTATAGTAGATCAATTAAAAATTTATTCAATAAAGAAAAAGCAAAAGAAGGCAAAGAATGGACCTATCTTCTGTCTAAAAACCGAAAGAAAGCCCCAAAATCTAGAAAGTCAATAGAAAACCTCAAAACCTAGATGATGAAGAAGAGAGTTTCTTAACCGATAGGTTTAGATTTTTTTTTTTTTTTTTTGATAGAGGATACATTCTTTTAATTAATTAAAATATTAAACCAATTAATTATATTTTTAATTGATGTACATCCTCCTAAAGTGTCATCTATTTTGAAACAAAGAAGAGAGTTTAAATATAGTATTATTCTTGCAATTTGACGAAATGTTTTTTTTATATAAAAATGCTTATATTTTCATTGAATAAAAAAAGAATAAATACAATAAAAAAAATGGTAGGGAATAAAATTTACAAGGTCCTTTACTAAGAAGTCAAGATTAAGAAGTCAAGTTTCATTCAAATTAATCACCTTGACTAACCGTTTTTACGTATATTATAAGTAAAAAAGCAGTAGGAACTAGAATGAACAATGCAGTAGCAATAAATGCAAGAATATTTACTTCCATAAGATCATCGTTTCATTTTTCTTTACTTCGCAAAAACTCGGGATTTAATCCCAGATTAAAAAGAGCAAAACAAACTCATAAAAGGTATAAAAAAGAAATAAAACATATACTTCTTGAAAATCGAAATCCGCAGAAGAGCAACTGTAATCCAATCTTCATCATATAGGTCATTTCGAACATTCGGATCAAAATCATTTCTTTTTTTCAACTATATACAAATTTATTGATCTACGAATAAAATAAATTATTTCCGTTCTTGCTAAATTCAAAAAATTATATAAACAAAATAATAATTGGGAGCCGATACAATTCAGACAGATAAAAAGATCCGAAGAAATATATGAATATCAATTAAATAGAATAACAACACCAAAAAAAACATAGAAAAACTAATCTGATGGGTTCCTCTTCAAAGTTGATCCAAATAAACAGTTTGAACTGTTATGGACTTTGAGAAGAGTAGAGAAGGTGAGAGAGAGAGCAATTTGACAAAATGTTGAACATCCCTAGATGGAATTATTATTAATATTTTTATAAAAACTCTTTAGATGAAATAAGAATAAGTGTAATAATAAAAATGGAAGACGTAAGACCTCATAATATTTATGGAACGAAAATGACTATAAAAAGCAAAAAAAAGAAAAAATCATAAAAGATATAAAAAATATAAAAAATACAAAAGCACAATAAAATATATACTTTTTGGAAATACAAATACACAAAAGAGCAACTGCAATCTAATCTGATTCATTTAGGTCATTCTGAACAGTCAGATCTGAGTCATTTCTTTAAAAGAAGTAATTAACACCAAAAATTAATAACTAATTTTTTTTAGGAAATTAATAACTAAATATTATGATAAAATAATAAATACAAATTCTTTTGTATAAAACTCTAAAAATCAGAGAATTCAAGATAAGTTTTGCCCATATTCAATTCAGAGAAAATATAGAAGTATTCATTATTCATACAAGTATCTAGGACCCTTTGACAAGTAAATTATAAAATTATATTTATAACAAACAAATTTAAAAAAAAAAAAAAGAAAAAAGAAAAAGGAGACAGACTATTAGACCGGCGGCCGATCAGTTTCTTTGAAATTTTATTTGGGTAAATTACACCGCCATTGAACTTTATCACTTTTTTTTTTTTGGTAGAAAAGGAAAAGAAAAACGAATAACAACAAACTACCCAGGAATTAGCCTAGGGAAGCTAACTCCAATCCTATCTTCTAAGAGAAGATGAGAGATGAAACTAGGGGAAACAGGAAGGGTAGTAACGCCTAACGTCCCTTCATGGCCCGCCGCCGCCAAGCGATCAGCAACACGATTCTGCTCTCTAAAAATGTGTCTGAACTCTACGAACTCAAAGGAGGAGCAAAGCCTTATAATAGCTTTGATGAGGTTGCGACTGTTAAGACCCATAGAATGATTCTCAGAAATCATTTTGATTGCTTCCAAATTATCAGACTCCACAGAGAGCCTCTTAACATCCAGCCTTTTAGCAAGATTGATTCCAGTAAGAATAGCCCAGAGCTCCGCAGAAAAGGAAGAACCCAACCCTAAATTCTGGGAGAACCCAGAAAGCCAGACGCCCCCTACATCTCTAAGCACACCTCCAGCCGCAATCTTACCGTTACTGAGGCAGGAACCATCAGTATTCAGCTTCACAACCCCCTCTCTTGGCCTGCTCCATCCCACGAGATGGACATCACAACACTGAGAGGCTCTGGCAAGGGACTCTCCTTTGAAACTATCGATAATAGAGAAAAGTTTTTTCGAGAAGAAATCAGCTAAGTTTGTCATAAAAACAGTTTTATCTGCAAAAATCTCCTCGTTTCTCCATTTCCAAACTTGGTGACAGATAATAGCAAAGAAAATGTCACCATGCTCCATGTATGGAAGCAACTTTCCTCTAACACCATCAGAGAACCAGTCGACCTCAGAATGTGCCATGAAGGAAGAGAAAATATGGTGTGGGAGAATTTTCCTCCAAACCTCTTTACTATTAGAGCAATCTCTAAGAGCATGGCACAAAGTCTCAACATGACATCTGCATCTACTGCAAGCTCCAGAATCAGTCAAATGCCTTCTGTGCCTATGAACTTTATCACTTTAATATTTTGGTCACTGGATTTCAATTTTTAACTGTGTGGGCACTGGACTTTACAACTTTAAACATCGATTGCCACTCAACACCTCAAAACGACTATTGACGGCTTCAAAATAAAAAATTCGAAGAGTTAATAATATTTTAAGGAACTTTAATTCTTGAAAATTTTCATTTTGAGCTCATTTAAGTGTTGTTTGGTTAGAAAAGAGATGACGAATTTTTAGAGAGTGAAGGCTCCAAAAAATGTGATTTGAAAAAATAAAAAATATAGTTTCATGATAAATATTGTTCTGAACAACTTTAATTCTTAAGTATTTTCATTCTGAAATCGTTAACTGTCATTTGGAGGGGTTAGTTAAAATAAAAAGATCACCAATATTAAAAATTATAAAATTCAATGGTTATATTATTAAAAATTGAAGTTTAATAACCGTAATATTAAAATGGATATAATTTACCCAATTTTATTTTGCTTATTTACCCAATTTTATTTTGCTTACGGTTTCTTATAAACTTTTTTTAATGGTTAATTACATACATAACCCTTGAACTTTACACTTATTTTTGTTATTACCTTTGAACTTTATAATTGAATTTAACATGTTAATCTTACTGTTAAACAAGTCAAAATTTCTTATGACTTGTTGTTTAGAACCACTTTTTTTTTTTTTTTATGGAATCATTATTTTCTGAAAATCACCATTATTAAAATATTCTTTCTTTAAACAGTTATTTTCTCTTAACACCATAACATTTAGATGATATTAAAATCAAAAAATTAAAAATTAATTTTTTTAGAGTATTATTTTTATTAGCTCTATAATAAAGGATTAACTGTTATTAAAAATATCAATTTGATTAACGTCAAAAGAGTTATTATGTTAGTAACCATGATATTTAGTTGCTAAGGTTTACGAAGCCATAATAAAAATGTAAAAGCAAAGTTTAGGGACCATAGATGTATATTACCCTGCTTTTCATCATCAATATGATATTTTCGTAGAGAATATGAATATTAAAATAAGTAATTGTTCCTATCTTGAAATTTCTTATAGTATAAATTAGCAATATTCTCTAGAAATTTGTTGAATTGAACACGTTTCAGATAAAGTTGCTTAACTCCATCTCATTTCAGCTTATTGTCTACCTATTTCGAAATGATGACGATTGTTAGCTATGAGAGTATTCATGTTCAAGATGTCTATTTAGATTATGATATTATAATTATATTATATTTTATTATGTTATGTTATTTGTATATTTTATATAACTATACTGTTAATTCCAAAAGAAACTCGTGTGGTTATATATTTTGGAGATTAAAATTTGTGGGTTTTTTTTTTATCAAAACGAAAATTGTGTTTGTTGATATTTACAAATCAATGACTTTTGAGTTGATATTGCCAAATTTGGTTATTAACAAGTTCAAAATGAAAACTTTCAAGAATTTATGATTTTTTTAAAAATTTTAATTCTTTAAATTTTTAACTTGAGGTCATTTAGGTGTTGTTTAATGAGAAAATATAAAGTTAATGTTTAGAGAGAGCAAAAAAAAATGAGAAATCCAAATATCACTATGCATAGTATCAAAAGGCATAAAAGTGCAAGAATTAAAAGCAACAAATGACAATTTAACATGTTTTCCAAGTGAAAATGAATGACAAAGAGACGAATCACCAGTCCGCGTAAACTCAATAAATTTATTTATTCTAAGAGAATCAAAAACATGTGTTTCAGGATGACCCAAACATTCATGCCATGAAAAAGGAGTTAAAACTGTAAAAGTTGTTAGTGAAGTTACATCTCATTAGTGGCATCCTCGTTCCTTCACAGAAAATCCAAAAGGATCAAATTCAATAGAAATTAAGTTATTAGTGGTAAATTTTTGAACGGAAACTAAGTTTTAATTAGCTGAGAACGATGTAGAACATTTTTTTAAAATTAATGATGGGTTGGACAAAGATAATTTAGCATGACTATAACCACGAATTGAAATCGAATTACCATTTCCAACAATTATACCACGATTATTGCTCAAATTATAATAAAATGAGAGATTGTCTTGGGAGTGTGTCATATGAGAGATGGTGTCGGTTTGTATGTACCAGCTAGGATATGATGGAGTGAGCCTAAGAGTATGCATCATTTTCTCGATGTCAGTGGGTGTTGTGGAAGCGGAATACACCTACTGTTGTGGTCTCGGCTAAAGGATATTGGGTTGTTATTTTGCCCAGGTTTATAAAGAGCTCGGGCCCAAAAAGATGTAGGAAATGGGCATGGAGGAATTTTTCATAGCCAATGGCACTGCTACTGTGGTCCTCCTAGTTGTTGTTACCATGTCTATCCGAAACCGTTGCCCTTCCATTATTGTAACCATTGTTGGTGTTACAACCATCACATTTGCCTCCAAAAACGTTGTCCTCCACGATTGCGGAAGATGTCGAAAATGGGCATGGAGGAATTGTCCATGATAACGGCCAAGGACACTGCTACTGTGGTCCTCCTAGCTGTTGTTGCCATGCCAGTCCGAAACTGTTGCTCTTCCATTATTGTAACCACTGTTGGTGTTACATCCATCACATTTGCCTCCAAAAACGATGTCCTCCATGGTTGCGGGAACTGGGTTATCGGCATGGCTCTTATCTAGCATGGTATGGTTGTACCGGGTCAGAATGTGAGGAGTGTTCATCAGTCTCCTGAATGAGAAACGACAACCATGGAAGAATTAGAAATAGTGGCTGCCTTTTTTGCAAACCTGTCTCGTCCAAGAAGAGCATAAATTGGGATTGATAAAAACTAAGAAGAGTAGTACTTCGATGGATTTGCATACCAACATCATTGTACACATCACTGAGTCTAGCAGTCATTTGCAAAACAAGGCGATTATTGGTGACAAGAGCCCTAACGTTTTTTAGTTGATTAGATAACATTTGGAGTAGTTGACAGTAGGTAGAAGAGTTAGGAAAAATCAACCATGTGAGTGGGAGAGAATTCCTCCTTAAGGGTGATACCATGGGCACTTTTATTATCCTCGAAATACCACGTAAAACGTTATCATGCTTCTAGGATAGTGTGAAGTAAATCCGTATAAATCATGGCATTAAGGATGGGCCACAACTCCTCATAGTCATTAAATTCTAAGTCCGTCTCCTCATTAGTTTTCTTTATCTTCATATTGGTTTTTGGAGGAATAATATGATCAATAACTTGATGAGATTTACACTGTATTTTGAAAAGCTCCGCCCACGAACCTTTACATGACTTTTTCCATCTTAAGGGTGGTGGTGATGTGGATTTAATATTATATAAAGAACCAGATGAAACTGGAATTTATTTATAGACATGTTAGATTTAGGTAACCGTATAACTAATTAATACACAAAATAAATACAAAAGATATTTAAGGATTTTCACTTTGAGTATATGACTTTGACTATATTTACATATATGCAAAGTGAATTTGGTTATTCACTGTTTTTTCATGTATTTTTTGTACGGTGCAAAACACGAGCTATTTCTTAAAAGTTTTTCATTTTTTCACGTAGTCTTGTGTTGTTTATTTTTGTTATTGATAAGTGATAACATAAAACATATAGGAAAAGCGAAGATAACTAAATTATTAAAGTATTATTTTAAGAAAAATGAGAAAATTGGTTAAATTTTCAAATATTAAAAGTAAACTTGGCATATTGCAAAAGATAGGGACAAAATTGTAGCATTTATGACATTAAGGTATTTCAATAATTTCAAAAAGAAAAGAAAAAAAAAACTACTAAACAGGATAACTAAACTTAGAAATTTTCTCTCAAAAAAAAAAACTTAGAAATTTTCGAATGAAGTTTAAAGATAATTTCATGATTATAATTAACAACCCTACATTAAAAAAAATAAAAAAATAATACAAAAAGTAAAGAAATGCACACTGATGTTCCAATTATACAGACAGTAACAAAAACTTATCTCATCAATAAATTAACTCTAAGGAACTTGTCCAAGTTATCAGATTCCATCTTCTGTTTTTCCCCTGTAGACCTACTTTCCGATTCCGATTGTGATGACGTGGCGGCTGACACTGAGCTAGTTTGATTAGGCGAATTGGTTGCAGCAGCCAAGGCCACAACTTGAGCAGGGAAATTAAGGAGAGCCTTAGAGCCACGCATATTACAAGCAGCCTTATCATATGCCAAAGCAGCCTCCTCCGCAGTCTTAAACGTTCCTAGCCAAACACGTGCGCCGTGCCGGTTCGAGTCCCGGATTTCAGCAGCGAATTTCCCCCATGGACGGCGGCGAACACCCCTGTAATGCTTCTTGGCAATGGTCTTGGAAGGTTGCAACATGTTGGTTTGGTTAGAGGATGAATTGTGAGGAGGAGGGTGAGTTGACTCGGTTAGCATATGGTATATAACCATGTCTTGTGAGTCATTTTCGTTCAATGGAAGATGATCACTTTGAGATGTTAAAACCATGGCTTACTCTGTCTTCTTTTTGGCTCAAGGATGAGTTTTATACTAAGAAACTTGGGGAACAAGGACTTTTATTAGGGGGGAAAATTAAGGAAAGCAAGAGGAATTTGACTACATCTTCGGTGGGTGGGTGTAGAATAGTCAATTTCATTGATTTGCGGTTAAGGGATTTTTTTTTTTTTTTTAAAAATATCAATATAAGCACTAATGCAGGTTTAATAAAGAGTGGTTCGGTGCACTACGCATTCCCGCTGAGCGAGGGTTCGAGGAAGGGTCCCACTACAAGGATGTATTGGGGTAAGCCTTTCCCTGTCAATTTATTTGGCAAGAAGCCGTTCCTAAAACTCGAACGCATGACCTCTTAATCACACGACAACAATGTTTACCGTTGCGCAAAAAAATAGAGTATTAATTTAGGTTTGGATAACGAAATGTGAAATGTCATTTTTATCACGTCGTTAAGTTCTGTCAAATGTAAGTGGAGAGAGAAATCAGAACTTAACGGATTCATATGAATAACATGTCACATTTCGTTATTAATGTCTCTTTTTTAAACATTAAACCTACATTGGTGCTATTTTGTATGTGAAGTGTAAATTGATACTATTATCCCTTGATTTGCCACTCATGACTTTTCATTTTAAAATATCCACCGTTAGATTCAGGTTTATTAAGATCATGTTTGGTAACGAGCTTTTTGGAGTAAAATTGGAGGTGTGAGTCATTTTAGAGGTTTTGCCTAGTGAAACTTCTAATAGTGGTGTTTGATGAATAGAGGTTTGAATGAGCTTATTAGATCCAAAAATCTAATTTTTGAAAAAAAAAACTGGTTTTATGAGGTTTTTCAGTTAGCTTATCGCTCCATCTCTTTTTAACGATATTTTTTTTTTATCTCTAATTACTACTTCCCTCGTTTCATATTACATGTTGTTTTAGAGAGTTGCATAGAAATTAATGATATTAGAAAAAAGACATTGTTGCCATTTATTTATTGATTCTGCTATTTATTTATTTATTTTTTTGGTAGGAAAAAGAAAGAAAAGACAAGCAAAACAACAACCCAAACTAGCCCGAAATTAGCCTGGGAAAGCTAACCCCCACATTACCTTCCGAGAGCAAAGAAAAGAGGAAGTTAAGAGGAGAAGAGAAAGTTGAGATGCCCAGCATCCTCTCATGGCCCTCAGCAGCAAGCCGGTCAGCCATCCGATTCTGCTCCCTGAACACATGGCATAAGTTGATGGAATCGAAGGAGGAGCAAACCCTTCTAATCTCCTTAATTAAATTCTGGCTATCTAAACCCAGAACCTTTTTGTCAGAAATCATCTTGACCGTCTCTAGGTTGTCTGACTCCACAAGCACTCTTTTAAGACCCAGATTTATAGCGAGCCTAAGCCCAGAAAGAATACCCCAGAGCTCCGCAGTAAAAGAAGAGCTCAAACCCAGATTCTGAGCGAAGCTAGACAACCAGGCACCACCAGCATCTCTTAAAACACCTCAAGCAGCGATTCTGTCATTCTCAAGACACGAACCATCAGTATTCAACTTAACCATCCTCTCTCCTGGTCTACTCCAGCCAATGAGATGAACAACAGTCCTCTGGATGGAACTAGCTAAATTGTCAACCTTGCAGCTTTCAATGATTGTATTAACTTTTTTAGTAAAGAAAGCAAGCATATTAGGATTAACAACAACGCCTTCTCCAAAAATATCTGCATTCCTCCAATGCCAAATCCGGTGGCAGACGACGGCAAAAAGGATAGCACCATGCTCCAGCTCAGCCAACAGATTCCCTCTAACCCCCTCACTAAACCAATCATGTTCTGGATAGGTAAAGAAGGCAGAGAGAAACTAGACAGGAAGAACTCTCCTCCACACCTCCTTACTCCTTGCGCAATCTCTAAGAACATGGCAAATAGTTTCCGCATGAGCTCTACATCTACTACAAGCATCAGAATCCACCAAATGACATCTTTTCCTGTCAACATTTGTAAGCAGCCTACTCTTCACACCAAGCCACAGGAAGCTCCTAATTCGGTAAGGAGCTTTCAAGTCCCAAATAATATTCCAAAGATTTGAAAGAGGATCATTCAAACT
This sequence comes from Euphorbia lathyris, assembly GCF_963576675.1. Lineage (NCBI taxonomy): Eukaryota > Viridiplantae > Streptophyta > Magnoliopsida > Malpighiales > Euphorbiaceae > Euphorbia > Euphorbia lathyris. Next base: position 65,433,526 of record NC_088915.1, read on the forward strand.
CCGATTAAAGGCCTCAAAAGCAGATTTACAAGAATAAGCGTTGTTGTTAGTAAAATTCCAACGGTGAATATCCTCATCTTCCTCTTTACTACTAACTTTAACCCCCCGAATTTTCAGGAGGGTTTCTAGACTGAGGAAAGAATCAAACTTGGATCAATCCCAATCCCCCTCCGAATCCACAACATCAGCAATACTCCAATTTCGAATCTCAGGAGGCGGAGGATAAGAACAAATATCTATTAAAGGACGCTCCCCAAGCCAGGCATCGTTCCAAAAACTAATTGATCTACCATTGCCCACCGACCAACCAATCCCCGCACAAAACTCAGAAAACACAGCATTAACCTCTTTCCATATAAAGGAGCAATTATGAATTCTCTCTTTAGGACCCCCAAAAATCCTATCCTTCCTATATTTCCTGCAAAGTAACCGAACCCAAAGAGCGGACGGGGATTGCCACATCCTCCAAAGGAGCTTCATTAACAACACTTCATTATTGTCTCTAGCTTGTCTAATCCCTAGACCTCCTTTATTTTTAGGTTGGCAAACCTCTTTCCAAGGAACAAGATGAATTTTTTTCCCCTCTCCCGAATCCCCCCCATAGGAAACGCCGATTGATTTTATCAAGATCTTTAAGAACAGGCTCAGGCAACCGACAAGCTTGCATAATATGATTAGGAGCCGCATAATTCACCGATTGAATCAAGGTAAGACGGCCCGCAAGCGAAAGGGATTTAGCTTTCCAATTAGCACACTTACTATTAGTCTTATCCAAAATATCTTTAAAAGAAGCTTTAGAAACTCTATCACTATGGAGAGGAATCCCCAAATAGTTACCCAAAGAATTAGTAAGAAGAATACCTGATAACTCACTCAACCTTTTACAGACCCTTTGATTCATATTCTTAGAACACAACATATGAGATTTTTGGATATTAAGCTTTTGGCCTGAAGTAGAGCAAAATTCATCAAGGATATCTATAATCACACTAATTTTCTCCTCACTTCCTTCGACAAAGATCATAACATCATCCGTAAAGAACAAATGAGTAACCGGGGGATAAAATTTATTAATTGAAACGGGATGGAAGCTCCCAGTACCCACAGCCTCTTGAATAAGGTGAGTAAACCTCTTCATAGCAATAACAAATAAAAAATGGCTCATAGGATCCCCTTGTCGGATACCCCTAGAAGGAGTAAACTCCTCAGACATATCCCCATTGATCAGAACTTGAAACACCGGAGACGTAATACAAACCTCAATAAGCCTCCTCCAATTATCTGGAATCCCAGCCCTCTTCAGACTATCAATAAGAAAACTCTAGTTAAGCCAGTCATAGGCTTTCTCTAGATCAAGTTTAAGAGCCACGATACCACGTTTGCCTTTTTTCACTTTCATAGAATGAACCATCTCCTGAGCAATAACAATATTGTCCATCATCTGTCCCCCAGGGACAAAACTACCTTGATTCTGGCTAATAATATTCGGGAGAATACACCGAAGTCTATTAGCCACAATTTTGGTAACTGCCTTATAAAGCACATTGCAAAGACTAATAGGTCTCATTTGTAAAAAATAGGAAGGCTTTTCCACCTTAGGAATCAGAACAAGAAGAGTTTTATTCACCAGCCTAATATCCTCAGATCCCCTAAAAATCCTCTTAACAAAATTGAAAATCCCATCCTTCACAGTTTCCCAATGTTTTTGATAGAAACCTGCCAGGAACCCATCAACACTAGGAGCTTTAGTAGCCCCAATGCTAAAGAAAGCCTGAGTAATCTCTTTATGCTTAATCGGGTGAAAGGCTTCAAGAATCTTATCCTCAGAAATCGTAGGAAAAGTAGCCCTAGCCAGAGCTCCATCCAAGTCCACGAGATCCTCTTGGAACAACTCTTTATAGAAACTGAGAGCCAAAAGATGGATCTCTTCATCCTCATAAACCCAAACACCATTGGGATCTTTGATAGCATCAATCCTATTCTTCTGCCTTCTAATAATAGTAGAAAGATGGAAATATCTAGTGTTATGATCTCAATCCTTAATCCCAAGCTTTCCTAGATTTTTGAAACCAAAGCAACTCTTCTTGCCTCAAAACAACTTCCAATTCATTCTGAAGAGTTCTGAAAAGACAATTCAAACTATGGTCATACCTGATCTCTAAGGTCCGTTGAATACCTTCAATCCTACTCAGAATTTTATGCTTCCTTCTGATAATGTGGCCAAAAATGTTTTTATTCCAGCCCACCACGTTATTTCTAAAGCCATCTGCTGCTTGTAACACATTAGACTGAGGTTTCCAGTTGTCATGAACAAAATTTTTAAACTCAGGGTGGGACTCCCAAGCCACCAGATACCTAAACGGTCTAACCCCTTTAGGATGAGGAGATCTCACCAGTCTGACAAGGATAGGACAATGGTCAGAATGACGGAAAGGGATATTTAACACAACCGCTTCAGGAAATCTACTTTGAGCCGAAATATTAGCATAAACTTTATCCAACCGAATAAAGGTACTATTACGTTTCCATGTAAACTTATGCCCAGCGGCACCAAGATCTGATAACCCACATAAATCCATATTCTGTTTATGATTAAGACACCGATTAATATAATGATTACCACCTCCTCTTTGATCGCTCATAAAAGCAATATCATTGAAATCTCCAGCAACCAACCAAGCCTCCACCATACCAGTACTAATACTAAAAAGAACCTCCCAAAGACGCTTCTGATTGGCAAGAATAGGATCAGCATACACAATAGTAACAAAGAAAGAGTTATTACCAGGATGAATGACTTTAACATGAATAAATTTCTTATCCATCTTTACGATATCAAAATGAATACGATCAGGCTTCCAGAAAAGCCAGATCCCACCAACACGGCCAGTAGCCTCTGATCTAACACACTTCCAGCTTTTAAAATTCTTAATCACCTCATCTGCTTTCACTCCACTGATCTTAGTCTCCAGCAAAGCAAAACAAGAAGGGTTAAACTGTTTAATTAAATCCTTTACATGGACACGGGTAGCCTTGCTTGTCGCTCCTCTAACATTCCACATAAAAAAATCCATCAACAAGGAGGACAACAAACACAGGCCCGACCCACTAAACCAGATATTTATTAGGGGCTCCTAAGAGCCTAGAAGAGGTCCCTACAGACCCCCTTTTTAAAAAAAAAAACCAGTTGAATTCTGGTTATTCTTATGCCCCTCCCCTTGAGTTTTTTCATACTCATTTTGTTGACTCCCATGGATTTCACATTTATGGCCTCAATGCTGCCTTTTGGGGAACCAATCTCTTTATTTTTTCCATTTATTTGAGGAAACTGAACTTGAGCACAGCCCTAGACCTCTTCCTTGGACTCAAAAAGAGGGTTAACTACCTCCACATTATTTCCCAAGGGATCCATATGTTCCAAATCCGGTATACCCATCTCTAATTGCTCGGGAGGAGGCCGAGGGTTTTCCTCCAGGCACTCTTGATCCTCCTCCACCTGAAGAACCCCAAATCTTGACCCAGAATTGACTTCCATAGGTTTAACAACAAGCTCTTTTGCCATCTGGCTACTCGAATCCTTCCTCCCATCATCATTATAGATCAGCAAATGGTCATTGTTGATGTTAGGAGGAATATTCTTGGCCACTGAAGCTCGTGTCCTACGCCTCGCAGAACGCTTAGCAACCATCCAAGGGCTGAAATTCCTCTCAACCCCTTGAATACCCTCTCATCTATCCACACAAGTATCCAATGAAACTTCGTTTGATTTTTTCTTTTTAGGACAACCCTCATAAGTGTGCCCAAACATCCCACATTCATAGCAAATATTATGGATTCCTTCATACTCAATATAGTAAATAGTATGTTGTAAGCAGAATTTAGACAAAAGGGGGTTGACTAGATCAATATCAATACAAACTCTAGCAAACTTGCCTCTTTCTGCCCCAATAGTTTTTTTTATCCACATGATGAACTTTTCCAACAATCCCACCAATTTTCTTAAAAAAAGAAGAAAAGTTTCATTATAATACTCAATCGGGAGACTCAGGAATCTCACCCAAGTTAGAATTCTATTAACCAAACAATCCCTTGGATTGAAGTTAGGAACCCATGGCCTTAGGGCCAACACATGATTAGAAATAATATAGGGTCCCCCATTAATAACATCTTCATAATCTTCAGTATGTGTAAATTTAATTACATAATAATCATTTTCTAAATCAGTGATACTGACCCTTCCTTCTTTAGCCCATTGAGCCTGAATTCTTTGAGGAAAATAACTGAAACCAATTCTTTTACCTAGAACTGTCACAATTAGAGATAATTTCCATTTAGAACGAAGGGATCGTTTATCAGCAGATGACAAACGAATCACAGGACACAAAGGATCCTCTTGTTCCCCATCCTCTACATCAGAATCAGACACAATATTCTCCAAATCTTCCTCCTCCCGACCTCCGTTCAAGGAGATACCCTCCTCCACAATACCCATAACTGTATCCTTCCAAGAAATCTTCCTATTTCTCGGGCGATGCTCTACCACCTTATCTGTCAGATCACCGCCCACCACCATGGAATCCAAAGATTCCTGCCTATGAATCCCTGACCTTTCATCAGATCCCCTTACATTATTAATTTTTAAATTAACAGGAAAGTCTAAACCCTGCACCACCTCATCTAAATTTCCCCCCAGCCCTGATCCAACTCCGACATCCCTCGGTAAATTCAAACGAACTGCCGATCTATTCTCCTTCTGTACCGTCCTAACACCATCCAATACCGCCAAAACACTACCTCTAACCTCAGATCCAGCCGCCCCTTCCGGACAGCCGACCGGAAAAGCCGTCGTCGTCGCCATAACCTTCCCACCGCCAGAAACGACTCCCTCCCTCCTAAAAACCTCATTGCGCGCCGCCTCCCCCAGATCTGCCGATCCATAGTCATTCGAACCAGAAACCGAGCCGCTCCCCTTCCCCAACATCGGATTCGCCTGCCCCGAAGCTCTCACGGCCGCCCTTCGCCATCTTCTCCCTACGTCGCACCATCACTCGTTCCCGAAGGTTCACACGCAACCCTAGCCGCAAGCCAGAGAGAGAGAAACGTGATGTTAATATTTTTCAGAAGTTTCCAATCTTATTTATTTATTTTATAATAAGTCCATTATTCTAATTAATTTTCATAAACCCACGTTTTATAGTAGGAAAAAAATTACTTAAAGTGTACTGATCATATAAAATGACATGTATAATAAACAAAAAAGTGTATCTAGAAAGACATGTAATATGAAACGGAGGTAGTACCATTTAACTTCAAAGAAAGATTTTAATATGTCTTTATCTGGCATTTTACACAAACAAATTAATAATCATCTAAATTTTACTAAACAAATTTACACAATCAACTAATCAAATTAGCTAACAAAAAAGATAATGAGCTAACAACTAATGTAATCAGCTAACAATTACTGTGCTCTTTTTTATATGTCGTTTAAGGTTTTTCATCAAGACCAATACAATATTATTGAGGCTAGTAAAATGACTAATGTACCCTTAATACTTTTCCCCTAGATCTCTACTTTCTATGCAAAATTTCTCTCTCTTATTAATTTTTATGGCTTAATTAAAATAATTTACATTAATAGCTATACCTCTCTCTTCTTACCATAAATATAAGTAAATTAGAGAAAACATGGTAAAAAATGAATTAATAGAACAAAACGACATATAAAAATAAATAAATTGAAAAATCCAAAACGTCGTATAGTAAAAAAATGGAAAAAATATTTAACAAATATAATCTAAATCTAAGTCCTAGAATACTTTGAATTTGAATTAGTCTTCGTAAGTAATTTAAATTACAATAAAAAATTAATTAATTATATTTTAATTAAAAAGGTAATTAAATATTTTATACAAATCGAAGGATGGATGTTTGAGATACTTTCAAAGTTTATCTTCTTGACAAATTCAGTAAATGATGTATTAAGGCAGCAATTAATGAACACTTCTCGATGAAGGGTAATTCTGGAATTGATGGGCTAAAGCAAGTGAGCTTTCTAGATGAAGTGAGCTAAGCACACATATGACCTCATCAAACTCGTCAGTTTTGGCTTTGGCGGGTCCCCCAATTTGTTTTAATTAAGCAAAGTCTTAATCTTATCTTAAAATTTTCATTTAATTTGCTAAAGAGAGAAATGTCATAATCTAAGACTATACATGCACGTGCTTTGATTGGGAGGATCTATGGTCAATTTATCATCGAAATAAGGCTTAATACATAATTTGTTCCCTCAACTTGTACAACAAGTTTGATTCGTTTCTTAAACTTTTAAAGTGTTCCAATAGTTCATTCAACTTATATAAAATATTCAGTTAGCCCTCTAAACTTGTGTAAAATATAATCAATTAATTACCCCGTCGTAAAAGAATAAGTTAAATGCGGAAACCGTATTCTACGCATCTTAGAATGTTATTACATAATTCAAAAATAGATTAAAAATGTGGTTATTGTTTGCTCAACTATACAACTTGTCTTCGCTAATATTAGAACTGTATATCTCGATTTTGATCGTTTTACTTTTTTTAAGACTCGTGCAATACATATTTCGTATTTAACTTACTTTTTTTTTACAATCGAGTGATCAATTGATTATATTTTATGCAAGTTTAGGGAGCTAACTGAATATTTTATACAAATTGAGGGACTATCAAAACGCTTTAAGAGTTTAGGGGGCCAATCAAATTTTTTGGACAAGTTCAAAAGACAAATGATGTATTAAGCCTAGAAATAAACTACAATTTTGCTCTTCCCATTTTGTTCGAATGAGATGTAATTAAAATATAGTAAAAAAGTAAGATGAAGTAGGGTGAAGGATAGCAATATATAGGTATCTGGAACATTGTTAATCACAAATTTTTACTCGGATCAAGTTTAATTCTAACATTTTAAATAAAATACAGATTTAATCATATGATGTAAAGAAATGTACAAATTTAACTATAACATTTTTAAGGAAGATTATTTTTAGTCATACGCTATCAAAAATTTGAAAAGACGATTTGACTGTTATTTAACTGTTACATCAGACATTCCAAATAAATTTGTTGATAAATTGAAACATTTTCATACATTTTTTTGTTGTTTTTTTTTTTGTAATTATATTAATAACACATTAAATATTTTAGACAAATTTGACAAAAAAAAATATGATTAACTTATATATAGCAGATTTAGTTTTTAGCATTTTAACAGAAATTTTGTAATTTTTCTAGTAATACATTATATATCTTATACATAATTAAAATTTGGAATGTCTGAAATGACATTTAAATGTTGGATAATTTGAGGAGAGCTGAGATTCCGGATAACTGGAAGAATTTAATTGAAGCCTGTATTTCTTCTCGTGTCTTTCAAGTGATGATCAATGAGGATTTGTCGGAGGAGTTTACTCCTTCCCGGGGTATCCGTCAAGAGGATCCTATGAGTCCGTTCTTATTTGTTATTGCTATGGAGAGGCTTACTCACCTTATCCAAGATGCTGTTAGCTCTGGGAGGCTTCACCTAGTGTCCATTAATAAATTTTGTCCCCCTATCACTCATTTGTTCTTTGCGGATGATGTGATGATCTTTGTGGAAGGTAGTGAGGATCAAATGGGAGTAATCATGGATATCCTTCATAACTTTTGTTCTGCTTCCGGTCAAAAGCTTAACATCCAAAAGTCTAGGATGCTGTGCTCCAAGAATATGAACCAGAGGGCCTGTAACAACCTGAGTAAGATTTCAGGTATCCCTCTTACCAAGAATTTGGGGAACTATCTGGGGGTTCCTCTTCATAGTGGAAGGGTTTCTAAGGCTTCATTTAAGGAGATCTTTGATAAAACTAATAAGAAGTGTGCTAGTTGGAAGGCTAAGTCCCTTTCTCTGGCAGGCCGACTTACCTTGATCCAATCTGTGAACTGTGCTGCTCCTAATCACCTTATGCAAGCTTGTAAACTGTCGGAACCTGTGCTTAATGGCCTAGATAAAATCAATCGTTGTTTCCTTTGGGGGACCTCTGAAGAAGGGAATAAAATCCATCTGGTTCCTTGGAAGGAAGTCTGCCAGCCTAAAGAGAGGGGAGGGTTAGGGATAAGACAAGCCAGGGACAATAATAAAGTCCTGTTAATGAAACTTCTTTGGAGAATGTGGCAATCCCCGTCGGCCCTTTGGGTTCGGTTATTATGTGGAAAATACAGAAAGGATAAAGTCTTTGGGGGCCCAAGAGAGAGAGCTCTGAATAGTTCCTTCCTTTGGAAAGGGGTGAATGTTGTGTTCTCTGAGTTTTTCTCTAGGATTGGTTGGTCGGTGGGAAATGGCAGATCCATTAGATTTTGGAAAGATGTCTGACTGGGGCCGAAGCCTTTATTAGAGGTGTGTTCTTCTCTCCCGTCCCTGGAGGTTTATGATTGGAGGATTGCTGATATCGTGGACTCTGAGGGGTATTGGATTTGGTCTAACTTTGAGGCTTACCTGAATCTGGAAACTCTCCTGAGAATTCGAGGAGTTAAGGTGAGTAATGATAAGGATGATGGGGATTTTCGATGTTGGTCCCTTACAAACAATGGGGCCTATTCTTGTAAATCCGCTTTTGAGGCTTTCTTTATAAACTTGGATTCTCCTCCTTCTGTCACTTGGAAGAATATTTGGACCCTGAAAGTTCCCTATCGCATTAGGAGCTTCCTGTGGTTGGGTACGAAAGACAGGTTGCTCACGAACGTTAAGAGAAAAAGACGCCATTTAGCAAAGGTTGACACTTGTAGTAGATGTAGAGGTCAGGCGGAAACTACCTGTCACTCTCTCAGAGACTGTGAGAAGAGTAAAAAGGTGTGGAAGGAGATTCTCCTGAGCCATTTACTTCCGAAATTCTTGGCCTATCCAGGTAATGATTGGTTTACAGATGGGGTTAAGGGTTTATTGTTACCTGAGTTGGAGCATGTCAATATACTCTTTGTTGTTGTGTGTCACCATCTTTGGCAGTGGAGAAATGCTGATATTTTTGGAGAAGGAGCAATCATCTTCCCTAATTTACTTGCATTTTTCTCTAGAAAAGTCAATACCATTATTAAGAGCTTTAAAGAGGATGGCTTATCTATTTCTTTCCAAAGGAATGTGACCCATTTGGTGGGATGGAGCAAACCTAGTGAAGGGACTGTAAAACTGAATACTGATGGCTCTTGCTTTTCGGATGGCAGAATTGTAGCAGGGGGAGTCTTGAGAGACGCATGAGGTGTTTGGGTGTCTGGCTTTGCTTAGAACCTGGGAGTGGGATCTTCCTTCACTGATGAGCTATGGGGAATCTTCTTCGGGCTTAGTCTGGCCAAAAGCCTGGGCTTAAAAAATCTTCTGGTGGAATCTGACAATCTTGAAGCGGTTAAGATTATCTCTGATAATAAAGAGTTATATCTGAGCAACCTTAATTTAGTAAAAGGGATTAAAAGATTATGTTTTGCCTTCGATACCATCAGCTTTGGGCATGTCTTTAGGGAACAGAATAGGGTTGCTGATCGCCTTGCGGCTGAGGGCCATGTGAGTTTACTTGGAGTCTCCATCTTCCAGAATCCTTCGGATTTCCTTTTCTCTCTTCTGTCTGATGACCGGATTGGGGTTAGCTTTCCCAGGCTAATCCCGGGTTAATTGTTTTTTGGTTTTTGTTTTTTCTTTCCCTAGTCTACAAAAAAAAATACCAGTCAAACTAGTTTTTTCTAATTTTCGATAACGTATGGCTAAAATTGGCTTTGCTTGGAAATATTAGGGTTAAATTTGCATCATTTCATACGTTAAGACTAAATTTGCACTACCCTTAAAACGTTAGGGCTAAATTTGATCTTATTATGAGCGCACTATACTTCCGGGAAGGAGTCTCACCCGAGTTGTCGAGAAAATAAATACATCGTATCACAAGCGAATACACACATAGGGACGGCTCTAGAAGGAGGTCGTATAGGCAGCCGCTCAGAGCCTCCCATGAAAAAAATATGTTATTTGTGCTAATAATACGCATGAACAATTTTTTTTCAATTGTTTATACTAAAGTTTTCTTTCTTCACTCTGCAAATCTTTTTTTATAAGAAATATCAATTTAAGCTTCACATAAAAAATAATAATATTAATATAAGTTTAATATTTAAAAAGGTACCAATTTAGACTTCGATAACGAAACGTGACATGTCAGTCATATTACTCCATTAAGTTATGTCAGTTGTACGTGGAGAGGAAATCCAAACTTAACGGAGTAATATGAATGACGTGTTACGTTCTGTTATCGATGCCTAAATTGGTACCATTTTTTAAACGTTAAGCTCATACGTGTGCCATTTTGTACGTAGAGACTAAATTGATACTTTTAAAAAACCATGCATATACCTATTTTGATACCTTATCCCTTTTTGTTTCAATTGTTTATGCTAGAGTTTTCTTTCTTAAGCCCGCAAATATTTTATATATATTTCTATTTTGTGTAGATTCATTTTGAAGAAAAAGAAAAAAAATTGTCTTTCTTCTTCCGCCTTCCATAAATTTATATCTTTCTGCTTTTCAAATGTTTTTTCTTTATTCGTAATTTCTTGGGTCATTTACATAAAAATCATAAATAATAATATTATTGTTGTTTTATCAATTTTAATAGTTTAGTTTTTTTTTTATAGAAATGTCATATCTCATTTCATTAACTTAAAAGGTACAAAATACTGCACGAAAATAAACTCATACAGGCTATAGCCAGTATAAGATCCACAAAAGGAAGAAAATGACTACAAAGAGCAATAAAAGACTACAACGAGCAATAATAACCATAAAAGGTACAAATACAACAAACATAGAAATCATATTTAAACTCTTCAAATATCAAGAAAGTTAATTTTATCATAAAAACTCGTCATTCGCAGTTTTTATGCACAATTAATTTTATCTAACCATTCAAATATCAAGAAAGTTAAAATCATGCTTCTAATTAATTATCCAACCATTGCCCTTCTTATTTGAACCAATTAAAACCCTTTGGAAAGCAAAAAAAACTTTCAGATTAAAACCTTGAAATGGAAGGAGATAATCAAAATTTCAATTTGAAGACAAAAAATCAAATCAAGAAATCAAAGTCAGTTCTTAATTTGAATCTTCCTCCAAAAGAAGATGGATTTATCTCTTCGGCTCAAGAACGTGATCGAGAAATCACTTCCATGTTAAAGATATTAATGCCAAAGTTTTACAACTGCCAGATGGAAGGAGATAATCAAATCACAAACACAAAACCGGATCTCGATTTGAATTTTCTACCAAAAGAAGATGGTTTTGTCTCTCCCGCCTAAGAACGTGATGTAGAAGTCACTGCAATGTTAAAAATATTATTGCCGAAGTTCTTCAACCATGATGATAAGTAACTCTTGTTGAATTTTATGTTTATCTTTAAAAAGTTGATTTTATGCATGGTTGTAGTTTGATGCAATAGTTTGTTTGTTTTTTTTATCTTTAAAAAGTTGATTTTATGCATGGTTGTAGTTTGATGCAATAGTTTGTTTTGGACTAGTATATTAAAAGATGGTGATTTGATGTTCATTTCTATTTAGTTTTCAATTTCATTTTAGACCTCTTTCATTAATTTGAACAATTTATGGAATTTTTTCCCATAAAATAAAAACATTCAAACTAATGCATTATATTACTGATATACTTTCTGCAATTAGTATATTGGGCAAACTCAATTAAAATGCTTAATTGATAACGATACTAAATGAATACACTAAAATAAATAAAAAACATAATCAAACAAGGCTTCCATTTGTTTAGAGTAATTGATAATCATAACTTAACATCTTAAAGAAAAAATCACTTGTAACAATTTAACATTTAAAAGTCCATTTCACTTGAGTTTTCTTCTTCATTTCTTGCACGAGGACAATATTCACTTAGTGCAACCTTGGCTTGATTGAGTATCTCCATATCAAACTCAATTACATCCGGAAGTTCTCCTCTCCTCATTAGCACATGCTTTTTCATATGTGGAATTTTGTAATTGTTCCCACCAATATTTTTCATTACTTCAACCATGCAAGATTGTAATGTCAAAAAGACATTATTAAGCTCTTCTTTTGGAAATATTTCAAACGCTTTTTCAACTGCTAAAATGAACTCGTCAATATTTGTTGGGGCCTCTTGGTGTTGCATAGATTCAATAGCTCTAAAAAAACCAAGGTCTAAAACATTCATATCAGGACTATTAGGAGGTTGACAATATAGTTTGATATCAAAACCATCTCCTTTAGCCGCATCAATGAAATCGACATCGCTAACATCTAGATGTGGCCTAGCATTATCTTGTTGAATGAAAATAGTCTTCGGGCTGAAAGTTGGCCATTTTTCCTTAATAGAAGGTAAAACTTTGTCAGTCATAAACGAACGAATAACTTCTTTAGTCACAGATAAAATCGGTTTTGTTACAACCGTCCCAGCACTTCGATTCCAACTATTTCGCTTAGCCGCTTCTTTGTAAACTAATGGCCATATTCCAATTTTCCCATCAAATGACATTCCAGAATCGGAATCCGTACGAGGACGGGCAACGGCAGCTAAAAACATTATCTTAGTAATAAAACGCTTACTTTTGCATGTTCGATATGGCTCTTTTTCCTCAGGATGTAGGTAATATTTTTGAGATGTTTTGGAGATACAAAACCATTTTTCATCAATGTGCACTCTATCATGCATGTTAATGAACGAAGGTGAAGTATTGAGATTATCTTTATCAACCATTGATAAGCAAAATTCTAACCTGGATCGTATGTTTTGTTCTGAAATAGTTGGCTTTATTGCATTTGAGTGAGGACGAATCTTACCTTCTTTGATTCGTAAGTGCACAGTTGATTTTGGAATCTCCAAAGCCGTTGAAAGTGAACGAATGTTAGTACGACGTCGCAAAGCAATTGTTTTCAAGCTTTCCATGTTAATCTCCACTCTCTTACGGCCTACTCGTTTCACAAGATTGGATGTAAAATTAGGTAGGCTATGATTTGCTAAGACATTTTTTGCTTCTCTCCATAGGCGTTCCAATGATCTCACTGATATAGAGAAAAAGTTGGCAATTCTGATTTTTTTTTTCTTTTGACAATTTGCCATCTATTTGCTCCTTTAGTAATGCCTCAACAACATTATTCTCAATGGAAGGGGTGAGGTTTTTCTTTTTGTTTGAATTGGTATTTGTTGGAAGGGTGGAAAAATCATTTGATGAAGAACTTAATTGTTCAGTAGGCAAAAGGTTTAAATCAAAGGTAAGATTGGGGGTTTGGTTTGAAATTGGAAAAAAATTTGTATTTAGAGTATGTTCCATAATTGTAGCATTTTAGTTCAAACTTTCCTAATGTATGGCTTTTATAACCATAATTGGCGGGACTAAATCAAAAAAATTTGGGTCCAATTTTAGTGGTGGTAATTATGGTAATTTTAAAATTTAAAACTAAATGTTTAGATTGGAATTTTTGTCAAATTCTTGCCGCCAACTCAATATGTGAAAGTAAAACTGAATTTTTATTTTCAATAGAAAACTAGAAAAATGCAATCACATTTAATGTTTTGTCCAACATTTATTAGTGGAGTATTTTGAATAGTGGAGTATACTTATTCTCACCTTTTTTAGTTAACCAAATAAATGAGGGTATTATGGTAAAAATATACCCAATTAACTGATTTTCTTAATTCCCGTGAAATGAAAATATTGCCTATCAAAGTTGGACGGAGGGAGTATATATATAGCTATTTTGGATATGAGTTTTATATTAAGTGTTTTAATACAGTGATTTACGTTTTGACTATGTGTGGTATTTTGAGAAATGATAGCAAGCTTATGATATTTTAAAATGCATATTTGGTTAAAAGTACTACTTTAAGTATTTTATTATGATTTAATCCATAAAGTGTTCATTTTTAAGAATATGAATTTTATATGATGCATTTTGAAAATTAAACTATAGGGAAAAGTACAAAAATAAACCTTGTGGTTTGGCCCATTTTCGAATTGCACCCCTGTGGTTTAAAAGTTTACAAAGTGGTACCATGTACTTCATTCCGTTAGCAAACATAGGCATTTCCGTCTAACAGTGTTAAAAATGATGAGGTGGCAGTCAAAGTCAAAAAGTAAGAAGGATATTTTTGTCATTTCATTTATTTTCTATTTTCTATTTTATTATAATTTTTAAAATTTTAATGATGAGGTGGCCTTCTTTACTATCATCCTTCCTTTCCTAGCATCGTTCTTTTCCTCTCCTCCTCCGTCTACTTTCTTAGCAGCATCGTTCTTATCATCGTTCTTTTTCTTGCCTCCTCCGTCGCTGTCGCCGACTTCTTTCTTTGTCTCCATCCTCCGATTCAGTCGACTCCTCACCCCTCCTCACTCACTCTATTGCCGATCACCTCCTCCGCAGTCGCCGTCTTTTGCGTCGTCATCCTCCTCACCTCCGTGGCGCTGCTGCCCGGCTTCTCCGCCAAGCTAGCGGCCGACGCATGATGTTGCGGGAGCCATCTGTCCGGGTGCGAGAAAACGCGGCGGAGCAGCGGCAAAGTGACTGGGCCTACTCGAAGCCGATTGTTCTGCTTGATGTATTCTGGAATTTGGCGTTTGTTGGGATCGCGGTTTTGGTGTTGGGGATGATCTTCCATCCAACAAATTTAAATTAATTTTTTTATCAGCATTATACCTCTTTAGGTGGTGGTTTCTTCACCTCCGGTTTCTTCTCTGGTTGTCGTTTGGGGGTCGAATGATCTGGATGCGGAGTCTGTTAATTCATTTTGTTGGGTTAAATTCTGTAGGAGAGTGTTGCAAATCCTGATCGTTATTTTCACAATGCAAGCAGCATAAGAAGACCATGGAGGAACCAAGGTAGTCGACGATGGATAGGAGAGAGCTGAGAGAAAGAGGAGAGATATCGTGTAGGGTGGGGATTGGATAAATATAAAAATTAAAAAATTATAATAAAATAGAAAATAGAAAATAAATGAAATGACAAAAATATCCTTCTTACTTTTTGACTTTGACTGCCACCTCATCATTTTTAACACTGTTAGCCGGAAATGTCTATGTTTGCTAACGGAATGAAGTACATGGTACCACTTTGCAAACTTTTAAACCACAGGGGTGCAGTTCGAAAATGGGCCAAACCACAAGGTTTATTTTTGTACTTTTCCCTAAACTATATATATAGTTATTTTGAGTATAAGTACTTTATGTAGTTGATAATTACTTACTGAGATTTTTGTCTCTCCTTTTTAAATGTTTTAATGTTTTTAGGTGAGAAAATACAAGATAGAAAAAAGGTTACCGACCGATTAGGCGATGATCGGAAGTTGTTGCTAATTGTTAGAATTATTATTAGAACTTTAATATTTAATTGTAGTATGATGAAGTTGGTAAATATGTTGAGGTTTTAATGTAATAGGAATATGGATTTGTTTAGAATATACATTTAAGAGGAATACCTAGAAAAGTGATATTTATGATATTTGGAGACTATTAAGTGTTGATTGTGATCTTTCTATTTCACGTCCGATGCCGATTAAGGTCGTTTACGGGTCGGGTGTGACAGTTTGGTATCAGAGCCTAGGTTAATTTCTTCGGACCTAAGGCAAATATAGTGATTAAGATATACACACATTTGGGAATAGTTAAGGACTGGTTTGAAAATTTCAAGGATTTGAGTAATTACTTAAGTGAATTGTAAAAATGATATTCAATGGTTAGTAGTATACTTACATGTGTGTGAATGAAGAAAGTATTTGATAATTGGTATTATAGGTTAAATTCTTCGGACCTAAGATTTATAGTAATTGAGGAATATGGATATTTGATGATAGCTAAGAAATAGTTGATAACAATTGAGGAATATGGATATTTGGTGATAGCTAAGAAATAGTTGATAACAATTGAGGAATATGGATATTTGGTGATAGCTAAGAAATAAATTGAAATTTTTGAGGATTTAGTAACTACTTAGTGAGTTATAAAAATAAGATTTGGTGGTTAATAATATTTGGGTGTATGCAAATTAGTAAGTTATCGGATATTTGGTGACACGAGTTACATATATTATATTAAGAATGACTTGAAATTGATATTTAAAAGGTTATTAAATTGAAATAAGGATTATGAGACTTTGAAATGGTTTGATGAGTTTGTGTTCTTAGGAGTATACGAAATTGAGAAAATGATAAAATGATGAATTGAAGCTAATAGATACGTGATTAAGAAAGAGAAAATGTGGAGATTTCAATTAATTGTTTTGGAGGTTGATTAATAATTGAGAGATTATAATACGAATTTAGTATATTGTAGAATATTAAGTTGAACAAATGAGATGTGAAATTTAAATTATTGTTTTATTGGTGAACTTCATGAGGTTGAGGTTTGGAATTAATAAGAGTTATATATATAAATGATG
The DNA here is from genome assembly GCF_963576675.1 of Euphorbia lathyris. Lineage (NCBI taxonomy): Eukaryota > Viridiplantae > Streptophyta > Magnoliopsida > Malpighiales > Euphorbiaceae > Euphorbia > Euphorbia lathyris. Next base: position 65,449,983 of record NC_088915.1, read on the forward strand.
TTTACAGAAATACTGATGTTGGTGATCAATGATAAATAAAGTGGGAGAAAATCTTAGAGTTCGTGATTTGATGATTAATACCTGAAAATAATTATTGTTTGACGAAATAATTATGATATGAATGTTGAGCAGAAAATTCTTTGATCTTAAGCACAATTGAAGATACATATATTGACAATTGAATTTATATAGTACCATTATTGATAATAGCCAAGTAATTTTTAGTTGCAGTTTGTCTGATTATAGCTTAAGTTTATATAAGGATCAAGTTGAGTGTTTATACGTCAAATAAGGAAATCGAATGACATTATAAATTTTATTGACTTCTATATGTGTAAAGGTATCATTTGGAGTTTGGAGAAAAAAAAACATTGATTATCGTAATTTATGTCCTATATATTTCTTGACTATATGGTTTGGAGAAACGATTGAAGTTTATTTAGATTGATAAATGGTATATATAGTGGTGATTTTAAGAAAAAAAAATATATATTAGCTCAATTGATTTTAAGGAGTTAAATGAAAATTTTTAAGTGACATGGATATTAAGATTTTATGAATTGAGTCTTATTGATAGGAAATTGTATTATAATAATAAAGGTTTATATTTGATCGATGATGATTGAAAATTATAATATAAATTGGAGTAAAAAATTATAGATACAAGTATTATTGCCGGTAGTTTCCGTGGATGATTATGTTCATCGGTCGGCGACTCGTTGAATACCCGAATTGAATTGTCCATTATGATGAAATAAGATTATATATTGATGCAAATCATTGATTCAGATTATTGGAAGTTTAAGAAAAATATAATATCGTACATATTAGTGGGTCAAAAGTGATTTTTTTGAAGTCTATATAATTTGGAGATAAGTGAAGTATATTTGATATATATGCAATGTATGAAATCAATTGTGATTTAAATCTATTAAAGTGATATTGGAGTTAATGCTAGGAAGATATGAATATAAAGTGTAGCATATTAAATAAAAGGGAACAAATGATATTTGAAGTTCTATTGTAGATTTATTGGTGATGCAATTAACTAGATTGAAGTTTAGAATTACTAAGAGTTCTATTTAAATGATTGTTATAGAGACGTCGATATTGATAAATGACGAAGTTAATGAGTAAAATGGTAGGATTTATGGTCTCATGATGATTATGGCTAATCTTAGTGAATTTGAAATAAATTTGTGATCTTGGAGATTATTTGAGGAAGATAATTAAGATAGTAGAGAATATGAATTTCGAGGACGAAATTCTTTAAGGTGGGGAGAATTGTCACATCCGTGTCCCTAATTTTAGTTATTATAGTCTAATATTATGTTACATTATATTTATTTATTTATTGGAGAGTTAATTAAGTATTATGGATATATTTTGAAGGCTAATTTCATGTTTTAAGTGTAAAATTAAAAGTTTAGGGTAAGTTTTAAAAGAAGTTAAAGTTTAGAGAGATCAAAATGGATATTTTCCAGGGAACATCAATTTTCAGTTCCCAAACCTGTATTTCGGATGCCAAGAGAAGAAAATTGAGAAATATATTTTTTTTCTCATTTCTTCCCCATCTTTTCCATTCTCTCCTTTCAAACACCCAAACTTTCATACCTTCAATGATCTTATGATATGTAGAGATTGAACCGTCGGATCGAGCTGATTTTTTTACAGTAGCTTCTACACATCCTAATACACATTGTGGTCGGTGTGATTTCGATTTCGAGATTTCTAGCATGGATTCGTCCTAAGCAGATTAGAGAAGAAGATTTGAGGTTTTAATGTGTTTTTCTCCCAATTAGTGCTAAAGTAAGTAACTATCAACTACCCTTTTAAGTTTTTATGTATATATATGTATATACAACTCTATGTTTTCCATAAATTGATATTTTTGGGGAGTTTTTACCATGCATTTGATTAATTTGAGTTTTTATGGTTTAGTTTTTAACATGAGCTTAAAATTAAGTTCAAGTAATTATATATGTATTTGCATGTCAATTTTAACCTATAATATATGTTTATGTATACATGATTTGGGTTTGGTTTTGATGAACTTAGTATATTTGATTAATATTTGTGTAAGATTTGATATTTTGAAGAGTAGAATTTAAAGAAAAGAGTTTTGAGAAACTTTATTGAAATTGCTTTATGTACAAAAGTATATGTCTATATATTAAGTGGTTTTCAATAAATTTATTTCTCAAAGTAAATTTTAGTTTTAATTAAAGATTGTTAAAATAGTAGCTTTGATGAAATTATGGTTTATTGAAATAATATATATATATATATATATATATATATATATATATATATATATGATGATTTTATGTCTTTAGTTTTAAGAAATTGAAGTTATTATTGATAAATATATCAATAAATTATTTATTGGTGATTTTAGTTCAATAATGAAGTATGATTTTTTTTTTTGGTAGGAAGGGAAAGGAAAACAAACAAAAAACAAAACCTAACCCGGGATCAGTCTAGGAAGGCTGACCCCAACCCTATCCTCAAGAAGGGTAGACAAAAGAAAAGAAGGAGGAACAGAAAGGGTAGAAACACCTAACATCCCCCCATGCCCAGCGGCAGCCAAGCGGTCCGCCACACGGTTTTGCTCCCTGAAAATATGGGAGAAATTAAGAACATCAAAGGCTGGACGGAGCCTCAAAATAGCTTTGATCAGATTCCGGCTGTTCATGCAAAGGGCCTGGCCCTCAGAGATCCTTTTGATAGCCATCAAATTATCAGATTCCACCAAAAGCCTCTTAATACCCATACGAATGGCCAGTTTAATTCCTGATAGAATACCCCAGAGCTCAGCAGAAAAAGACGAGTCCATCCCCAAGTTGTGAGTAAACCCAGCCAGCCAAGCGCCACTAGCATCCCGAAGAACTCCACCAGCAGCAATTCTACCATCACTAAGGCATGAGCCATCCGTATTCAGCTTCACAATCCCTTCTGCATGCCTATTCCAACTAATCAAATGGACCACTTTATCTGGAGAAGGTCTAACAAGTAGTTCTCCTTCAAAGCTATCTAAAATAATGAAGTATGATTTAATATTTCGGGAAATTGATTGAGTAAAGGCATTGAGAAAACTTTATAATGTTGATTTATGAGTTTTATATATATATTGATTTATGAGTTATATATATATATATATATATATATATATTTACATATATATATATATATATATATATATATATATATATATATTTCTGATTTTAGTCATATTAAAGGAGTATTTGATTTTAAATGATTTTGTATTTTGAGCAATTTTTAGTGAATATTTGAATAATTGTGGTTCTTTTGCGGAAGCCAAATGGTTTATGGTTTACAATTTATGATTATGAAATAATTATGATATTTGATTGTGAAAACAGATTTGAGCATGTTATACTTTTATAACATAATATTTTTAGTATCCATCAAGAGTAATCCGGATAGGTGGTTTTTATTAAAGTCCGTATTTAGTGAGAAATACGGCCTGTGTACACAGTTGAAAGACCTATCGGGTATGGCAAAGAAGTGTTGAGTAAGACCATGCGGGTTAGGCAAAATTATGAGATATCTCGATTCTATTATATTGTGGGGATTGATGCATACGGGGATTACCTCTCGGATGGATACGATTTGCGAAATATTTATTGATATACGATTTGTGAAGTATTTATTGATTTACGGTTGATTTGAGTAAATGGTTAATTATGAACCTATTTATTTTGTATAGTTGAGATTTAAACAAATATAATATATATATAGCTATTTTGGATATGAGTTTTATATTAAGTGTTTTAATACAGTGATTTACGTTTTGACTGTGTGTGGTATTTTGAGAAATGATAGCAAGCTTATGATATTTTAAAATGCATATTTGGTTAAAAGTACTACTTTAAGTATTTTATTATGATTTAATCCATAAAGTGTTCATTTTTAAGAATATGAATTTTATATGATGCATTTTGAAAATTAAACTATATATATAGTTATTTTGAGTATAAGTACTTTATGTAGTTGATAATTACTTACTGAGATTTTTGTCTCACCTTTTTAAATGTTTTAATGTTTTTAGGTGAGAAAATACAAGATAGAAAGAAGGTTACCGACCGATTAGGCGAGGATCGGAAGTTGTTGCTAATTGTTAGAATTATTATTAGAACTTTAATATTTAATTGTAGTATGATGAAGTTGGTAAATATGTTGGGGTTTTAATGTAATAGGAATATGGATTTGTTTAGAATATACATTTAAGAGGAATACCTAGAAAAGTGATATTTATGATATTTGGAGACTATTAAGTGTTGATTGTGATCTTTCTATTTCACGTCCGATGCCGATTAAGGTCGTTTACGGGTCGGGTGTGACACTTGCTAAGACCGAAAAAAGACTAAAAGAAAGAAGTATAGCGAACAGTTGTAGATCTGACGAAAATATAAGTTCAAGAAGATATATAGATTTCAAACTAACAAGAAAAAGTAATTTGAAACTAAAACGACGACTAAAACATAAATTAGAGGAGGAAGAAGAAAGACAAGCTTCCTTCTTCCTCCTCTAACTAGACCTGTTAGAGAGCTACAATGGAGAAAGTGACGGTGACGATAGCGTTAAGGACATAATCTAAGAAGAAAAAAGGAAAAAATGAGAAGAAAGGTAGAGAGAAGGAGGAGAGTCTCTCTCTAAGATCTAAGGGAGCGTTTGGTTCACAAAGGGTAAAGGAAAAGAATCAAGAAAGGGAAACTAAAGGAAAGGAAAGGAATAATCATTAATTCCCCTATATGTTTGGATATGTTTAGGAAATGGAATGGGGTAAAGGGAATCCAATTCCCTAGAGGGCATGAGGTAGTGGCTTAACCTAAAGTGGGGTAATGGTTTAACCTAAAGTGGGTAAAGGGAATGAGTTTTTTTTTATAAACAAACAAGAACAAAGTGAATGAAACCCTCTCATTCTCATTCTAATTCCTAAAGACCCCAAACTAAACGCCTTCTAATAGTTTAGTTCTAAATATATCAAATGTATTGATTTTTATCTTATGAATGTCAGATTAACTTTTTAAAAACGTTAATTGGTGAAATGGGTAGTGGAAGGTACATTTCCTTTAACTGTTAATGTTCCTAGGCATGATATAATTAAATTTAGTGATTGATAAAACTGTAAATAAGTTATAAAATTTGAATTTCCTTATAAATTTTTTCAAATTTCTTTTTGGTTGGAGTCCATATATTTTATCGTATTTATTTTTTCGTCTAAGATGCATTTGTTATCTATATTCTTTCATTTATAGGCTTTTCGAGTTTAGCAAGAGCATAACATTTTATCTTATTCGTAGATCACTAAATTTACGTGGTTGTAAAAGAAAGGCCTAAAATTCAAATGTCTAAATTATGAAGAGTGCAACTACTTTTTGCGGAAATGGATTTATGAAAAGTGTATGATTTATAGTTTTGTTTTATTTTATTTTTGGACTTCCGTTTACGACCCTGTTTGACAAAGAGAATTTTTAGATAAAATTAGAGGTCTAGATCAGTTTTAGAGGTTTTGACTAGTTAAATTTTTAATAGTCATATTTGGTAAACAGAAGTTTGAAAGGACCGCTTGAGTTCAAACTGCAAATTTTTTTAAAACCTGATTTTATGAGTTTTCTCAATTAGTTTTTTATAAAATCTATTTTATAGAACTATTTTTATCTTCAATTAATAAGTATTGTTCATCTAGAAAAATAAACATTTGTCTGTTTCTTTACTAAAAATAAACTAATAACATGATAAATATATTCATTTAACTACATTACAGTGGTAGATGTCAACTAATAAATCTAAATTTAGTCTTATGTTTTGTAAAATCAAATTTCCATTCAAAATTATATGGATTAAAATTAACAATTAAACTAATGGATATTATTGGAACTTTGAAAAAAATGTAAAAGTATTAGGTTTTTATTTTAGTGAAATATTAAATTATAAATTAATTGGTATATATTAGAAAATAGGTTATATAATAGGCCTAATGTTCTTTTAGCCCCCTTAATTTGTCCAAATTGGTCATTTTACCCATCCAACTTATCGAATGTCCTATTTACCCCCTTAACTCCATAAAAATGGTATTTTTCACCCCACTAACTTGTCCAGATTGGTCATTTTACCCCTCGCCAACTTATCATATGTCCTATTTACCCCCTTAACTCCATAAAAGTGGTATTTCTCACCTCTTATGATCTTATTTACCCCTTAACTCCATAAAAGTGGTATTTTCCACCTCTTATGATTAGTGGCGAATACAGGATTACTCGGTTGGGGAGCCGATTTTACATGTGCGTTCGAGAATTTTTTTTTTTGCTAAATCGAACTTGCTTAATTTTTTTTTGTATATATACATGTTATAATTTGAATGGTCAAGAACCAAGTTTACGTATTAATGTACAATTTCTCAAAATTAAGCTATATTTCGTTTAATAGTCCTAACAATAAAAAAATTGGATTTAGGGAGGGCTGAACGTGTAAAATATTTAAAAAATTTGATTTCAGATGGCCTACTAGGCAAAAAAATAATTTGGATTTAAGGATGCCTAGGAGGCAAAAAAAAATTAGAAATTTGGATTTAGAAAGACTTAGCAGGCAAAAAAAATTAGAAATTTGGATTTAGAGAGGCCTAACAGGCCTAAAAAAATTAGAAATTTTGATTTAGGGAGTACCTAATAGGTCCAAAATATTGAAATTTTGAATTTTAGACAAACCTAATATATAATGGGATATATTTAATTTTTATTATTAGGTCAATGCTAGTTTCTAAAAAAATTATATCATTTTTACATTTTCTTATTTTTAGTTTTAAAACTTTAAAATTTAATTTAGAAATTCAGTTGTTTGAGTCCCAAAAATAAGAAATTATTATTTTTAATGGAAAATACATAATAAAAATGAGTTGAAAAGTGTTATGAAAATAAATAAATAAATTAATAATGATAGCATAGTTTTATAGTTATTGAAAAATAAAATTTAAATTAATAAATACTTTCTAAAATAAATTGAGGTTATGGGGAATTGAACCTAGGACCTTTTATAAAAAAAACAAGTGTTTTTAACTATCTCATCTACCTTTAAACAATGTGATGTTACAACATAGAATCTATATAGACTATTACTAATATTAGGGGAGGCCGAAACTACTCGTAACCATGGAAGTTTCGGTAGCCAAAGGGGGGGCCCCCCTGTCTCCGTCCCTATTTATGATCCTATTTACCCCCTTAACTCCATAAAAATGGCATTTCTTACCCGTTTATAGTGCAAAATTAATAGGACTTATTCAAATGAGTTTGAAAATATATTGATCCTTCATGTCTTTATTACAATAATATTGTATTACAATAATTAGATAATCAAAATTTAACTAGCAAAAAAAGTTGAAAAGAGAAAAAAATGAATAAAAGATACAAATAACAAGAAATCAATATAAACAAGTTAAAGACATTATATGTAAGGATAATGTACTAAAATAGATCAATGGTTTTTGGAGAAGTATCAATTTAGGTTCCACGTATAAAATAACACCAATATAGGTTTACGTTTAAAAAATTGTATCAATTTAGATCTTGATAACCGATTGTAAGAGGTGAGAAATACCCGTTTTATGGAGTTAAGGGATTAAATAGGACATTCTCTGAGTTAGGAGGGGGGGGGGAGGGGTAAATGGACAAGTTGAGGGGGTGAGAAATACCACTTTTATAGAGTTAAGGGGGGTAAATAGGACATTCGATGAATTAGGGGGATAAAATGACCAATTTGAACAATTTAAAGGGATTAGGAAAGCATTAGGCCTATATAATATCTAAGATGTTATTAACAATCAAGTCTAAATTTTTCAAAACCTCATCCTCGTAATTAGTATTGTTCATTAAGCTAATCGATTTTACTTGAACAATTATTAGATCTTAGTAAAGTAAAAACGTGGTTAAAGAGCCCAACAAAATAAAAAATTAGATCTTAGTAAAGTAAGTTTATATTATCTGCTTAAGTAAATATTACTTGTTAGATAAAATGTGTTCTCAAAGTACATCATTCAGAATTCCGTGATGTATATTCAAGAGGCAAATTCAACGGGATTTCAAGAAATTTTTAATCGTGTTATTCTTCCTTAATGAGTTATATTGAAAGGAAATTTGACATTTTGAAAGCATGATTGAAAATAATAGAGTCCAAATACGCGTTGTAAGATCATAATAGAAAATTTGTGCTCCATTTGCACTGCATAACTACATAAGATGAAAACAAAGTTCTCGATCCAATATTTAGAATAATAGATGAAGATTATACTTTTATTCCTTTAAAAATATTTCGGATATTGAATGCAGTTCCATACAAGAAGTTCAACATGTCTGTAATGCCATTATTACTAGTTTGATGGAGAATAAGCGAGCCAATATACATCTTAAAATATTTGTTTTACTTATATGAATATGGACGGATCTACAGTAGGGACAATGAGGGCACTTACGCTCACTGAGATCTAAAAATGTACAAATCTTTCTATATTTTTTTTTCCATCTTTGGAGTTTGCCCCCAAACTCCAATGTTGCCGGCGTATACATATTTGAGCTTTTGCAGGTCGCAAGGTTGAAGAAAGGGTTAAGGGATTAGATTTGTTTTGATTTCTGAAAGTAAAACGTTACCGTTTCTTAAAGTAGCCGTGGGATCCAATTAAACTGATGAGACCTGTAACATCTAATAATTTTTTTAAATTGATATATAAATTAGTACACAAACCGAGTATATCCAACATACCCATGATATCCACAATGGGGTAAATTACACATATGGCCATTAAACTTTATTTTTTCTAACAATAGACCACTAAACTTCAAAACTTAATACAAAAGTCATTCAACTTTATATTTTTTTAATACCCGTAGTCACTCAACGTCTCAAACCGACCGTTAACAGCTTTAATTTTTTTTTTCAAGAATTAATGATATTTTAAACAACTTTTTTTTTCAAGAATTAATTGTGACTTTAGAAATTAAAAAATGTGGTTAACTATTTCTAAAATTATTGAAAAAAATGATAATTTTGTCCTTATCTTATAAAATAGCTAATTTAGGGATAAAGATCAAATTTGAACCTAAAGTTTTTGAAGAAGTGCATATTTTAGCTCTAGTGTAAAAATTGTGTAAATTTAACAACGTTTCTAAATCAGATCAATTTTAGCTCTAAGTTAATAAAAATTTGAAAAATTGGTTTGATTATTATTTAACTGTCACACCAGACCTTCTAAATAAGTTTGTCGATAAACTAATCTTAGGGATACTTAAATATCTTAGACTTAATTGAATTTGAAATGTCAATTGTAACAATTAAACCAATATTTTTAAATTTTTGATAACGTAGGAATACAATTGATCTTTCTTGAATGGTTAGTGTTAAATTTAGACGATTTTATATATTAGGGTCAAATTTGGCCCTTATTTCCCTTTAATTTTATTTTACATTTTAGTGTTGTTATTGATTTTTTTTTACATTTTATTTTACACTGTATATATAGCTTGCCCCTACTGTATACAAATACTGGACCCGTTCATGTGAATAGACATACCTTTCCATTTTTTCTTTAATTTTTTTTGAAGTTATCTTTCTTTCATTTTTATATATTAGTAAAAATTTAAAAATAATTTCCATTGTTTTAAATATTTTTATGTATTAATGAAAACCTAAACTATATAATGTATATGTTTTTTTAGAAGAGATTAAGAATATGAATTATTAAAAAATAAAATAATAATCATACACTATCAATATTTTTATTTGTTATTTTACATAAACACTTATCAGTAATGGATTAAATTTTATCAAATAAGTTTTCACAAACGGTTAATAAATTTGTTAAACATAAAAGGAATCAATTAACAGTTAACATGGTTTTAACAGCTAACATGGTTTATAACTTTGTGATCTTATACTGACTTTAGTTTATATTTATGTGGGATTTTTCATTTCGCTTTCGTGGTGTAAAGTTTCTTTTTAATAAAATGATATATGATTTTTTATATAAAAAAAATAATAATATTTTTATTTGTCTATAAAAATAAAATAATACTTTTATATAATTGAACTAAAAGGCCAAAAAATGTGAAAAGACATACTAGGAGGGTGTTTGTTTCAGCTTTTCGGATGAGCGTTTAGCGTTTCATTCTAAACCGCAGAAAATATAGCGTTTGGTTAGGTTTATCTAACCGCAATGTTTAGCATTTTCTCTGAAAACTGAATCGTTTTGGAGCGTTTCACAAAAAGATCATATTTAGAGCTTTTCATAAACAATTATTTGCAGTTAGTTGTTATTGATAAATGTATTATTCTTATTTCCACAAAATATGTTTATTCTTTAACATTATTTATATTTCTACAATATAATTACCGGAAAAACAAAATTTTGTTGCATTCAATAAATTTTTTATTTTTTATATAGATTATTTTTTATTAATTTGTGTAACACATTTTTTATTTTATAATAGGATAAGGTGTAAAAATACCTCCAACATTTATAGCTAGGAGCAATTTTACCCTTAACGTCTAAAATGGTGCAATTATACCCTTAATTTTGGCAGTCAAAAGCAATTTTACACATAACATTGACAAGTTGGGTCAATTTAAAAAATAATTTATCAAACTGTCTTCTTGGTCATGAATATTGTCATCTACACTTCAAATGTGCACGATTTTATCATCGTCAGTAACAGATCATAAACATATGATTAGACATGAATTTTTTTAAGAAAATAAAAAGAATATATTGTCTTTTGTACGAGTTGGACAAAATAAATTCCAATATTTAATCGAATTTATAAATATTAATTTTCAATTTTATTATTAGATCATAAAAAAATTTGAAATCTCTTTTTTAGAACCACCGGTATGTGCAATTGGTGTATAATAAGAAATAAAATATCTATGTTTTCTAATAATATCTAAAATCGACCCGACTTGCCAATGTTATGGGTAAAATTACTCTTAACTGCCAGCGTTATGGGTAAAATTGCACCATTTTAAATATTAAGAGTAAAATTATTTCTACTTTTAAACGTTATGAGTATTTTTTTTTATATTTTTTCTTTTATAATTTCATCGTTGATTAATTTAAAACATGTCCATTTTAGACATTTTAAATCCGAAAAACAACAATTCAATATAATTTTACCAAACACTAGTAATTAAACAGCTGATAGCTTACTGCAGCTGCAAACAGCAAACAACAACCGCAACAACTATTAGCTAACAGCTGAACTAAACAGGCCCTAGATTACACTATTTTGATACGAGGATCTAATTGATTTGATTAATCTATATAATTTATTACGATGGGTTCATAATTATATTATAGTGTATATATTAATGAATGTAGTAGAGGTGACAAAAGTATACACGATCCGAAATCGATATACAATTTTAGTGTCTGGGTTTAGTTTAGTAGGTAATGTGTCAATTTTGAGTTGACACAAAACTGACACACAAATTTTGGGATTGAGTTAAGATTGATATGCTAATCCGAAAACGACACAAAATGATACGGATATTTAAAATTATTATTATGTTCTCTCGTGTTTTTATACGTACTTTATTAATAAAGATAATAAAATTATAATTATTACTTGCAAATATAATTCGAACTTCCTAAATTGTTATAAAAACATTATACGACCCCTAATATGATATTAACAAATTTTTGGATGGTTAATGTTAATATACTAATATAAAAATGACATAAAATATTTAAAAATAATATCACATCTTATATTTTAAAGGCTATCATTAATATATACATAAATATAACAAAATTACATGTAACCCGAAAACACGATATGAAATCGACATTAATCCAAATAAGTTAACACGATTGTGACACAATTTTTTTAATTGAGTTTAAATTTACTCTTTCAAGCACGAATCTGAAAACACGATACGGACACGATAATAGCGAGTACAGGCTCTTTCCACTTATCCAATCTTAATTAGTGAAGGAGGAAATAATTCATAGCAACAAGGCGCATTACAAAATCAATTTAGCAATTTATCCAAAAAAACAAACAAAATAAATTTAGCAAAATGCACTGTTTGCGTTATGCACAAATATCCTCAAATGATCCTGACCGTCACTTCCCTATGCGTTAAGATCCACCGTAGTTCGTAGTTCCCGAAAATCCACTTCAATTTAATCTTAACGCCCGCTCCTCTTGACAAATCTCATGCGTTCATTATAGTCCTCATCAATCCACGGTTTATAAGTCATCCACGTCATCAATCCGTGGCTCTCTTAACCAGCCAATCAAATCTCATCCACCTTTCCCAATATATACGAAGTCTTCAATCGATACTTTCACCAATTCACTGAAGCATCTTGTTTTTCCCTTCCAAAGTTTCACATCTCTCTAATCTTTTCAATTCCCGATGGCACCTAAGGCAGCGGAGAAGAAACCGGCCGAGAAGAAGCCGGCTGAGAAAGCACCAGCAGAGAAAAAACCTAGAGCAGAGAAGAAATTGTCGAAGGAAAGCGGAGGCGCAGACAAGAAGAAGAAGCGGACGAAGAAGAGCGTAGAGACTTACAAGATCTACATCTTCAAGGTTTTGAAACAGGTTCATCCTGATATTGGGATCTCGAGCAAGGCGATGGGGATTATGAACAGTTTCATCAACGATATTTTCGAGAAATTGGCTCAGGAATCGTCTCGTTTGGCTAGGTACAACAAGAAGCCGACGATTACTTCTAGGGAGATCCAGACCGCCGTGAGACTTGTTCTTCCGGGAGAGTTGGCCAAGCATGCCGTCTCCGAGGGTACCAAGGCGGTTACCAAATTTACAAGCTCTTAGGTTTTTCTCTGATGATATGATTTGGTGTTAGTCGATGTAAAGGCTGCGGGATCTTTATGTTTGATTTAGGGTTTTTACCTTTGTGAAATGCAATGACAAACACAGTATCGTTTTAGGCACCCTGATTTTTATGATCTTTTTAATTTTGCGTATTTAGTTCTTAATTTTTTTAATTTTTATCCATTAAGCACTTGATCTGTTGCAATCACTATTCAAGTCTCTGATTAAAAAGAAAATTAAATATGAACATTAAGTTGCATTATTTATTTTATTAATTGTTTGAAATTTCACTTTTGACAGTTGAAATGAAATTCATACATTTAATTAGATTATAGAAATGGAATAATTGTTGGTTGTGTAACAGAGAAAAAGAATAATCGTAATGTGTTTTTAATTGGGTCAAAAGGTGAAAATGTACATTAAAAATGGGGCTATAAGAAAAATTGAATTTAGAGAAAGATGTATCTGACACAGCATTTGGCATCCCCTTATAATGGTGGCGTGTTTCACTTCACAGCTCTCCTTCCTTTCACGTGATGGAGAGTCACTTTTCACGTGGCTTTTGTTTTTATTTATTTTAATAAAAAATTTATAAGTAAAAAAAAAAAATTTTATAAGTTATCAAAATATAAATAATAATAATAAAATTAATTTTTTTTTTAAAAGAATTACAAAAAGAAAGTAATTTTTGAATGGCACAAATACATTTAAAATGTATATAGGGATAATTTTTTGATATATGAAGTCTAATATGTAAGAAAAATTTCTTCAAAAAAAGAAAAAAGAAAAATAATGTGTATGTATATATATATATATGTACAAAAGAAAGGAGGAGAGTTTTGTATTAAGGGAGAAAAAAACAAAAAAGATTTAAGACTTTTAATATATACCCACTAATATGTTAGTACAAGTTAGTTTATTATTATGCCAAAAATAATAAATTTTGCTATTTACCGTCTCAAATTATTTATAACCATCCTTATTTGGACAATTTTGTCATTTTTATATATTTTTTTCAAAACTGATTTTTTTTGAGAGAATCGGTCAAAATTTGGCCTAAAGGGATGCCGCATCCGTTTAGGCCAAATTTTGGCCAGTGTAAAGTTGTAAAATTTTAGTGACGAAAAATACTAAATTGTTCAATTTTCTACGATGAAAAATGTAAAATTCTCCAATTTTTTGTGACGAAAAATGCAAAATTGTCATAAAAATATATATATATTATTTTCATGAGTTTTTTGATAAAAAAACGTAAATTTTAATGTTTCCGACTTATAATCATCAATTTCCAGGGTTCGGGTTGTCACACATCAATTATTTTTACAATTTCAATTATTGTTGTTCGGGTTTATGATTTTGTAGAGAGAATTTTCAGTTTTTAATTATGAGAATGACAAAAAAATCCAAACGAAAACTGTGATAAGTAATTTGGGGACGGTATTTAGCGACCCACAAAATATGTTTAAGGATCAAATTGGTCCATAAGCTATATCTTATAATTCGATTGGATACCGAATTTCTTAAAATGACCCATTAGCTCCCCAATATATATATTAAAATCACCAATGAGCTCCACCCCATGATTACTTTACCTCACTGAATCTTACTCCGGTAGAGGGTGATCTTGATCTTGATCTGGTTGAACAGAAAATATGCAATTCATGTTATATAATCCTTTGTAGGCCACTCAATTTAACAGAGAAGCTGCATTTGAAGCTCCCAAAAGATATATAAGTGTCCTCGACACATTTTCCATTAATTCCAACTCCTCTTGTTTCAATATAAAAGATCTGACAAAAAAGTCAATTTCTTAATTTTGATTTCTGAACTCGATTTGCACACATAATTACACACGTAGTGCTCCGTTAATTAGAGCGCAATCAGACGATTTTCTTCCGATTTTGAAATTATAAAGAAATTAGATGAAAACCGTCAGATTTCTTCATCACCTACATAATTTGAGCAATAATGCTCGGATTTTTTTTTTTTCTCGTTTTACCCACAAAAAGTCTAATAATATTTATCCGATTTCATGTTGTAAGGAAGTCACACAAATATTGTCCGACTTTTGTGTTGGAACCTCTCTTGAAAAAAGAGATATTCCCACCTAAAAGAAGCACGGAGAATCGTTCTGTTTTTGGAACGATTTCTAACAAGAAAGTTGGATAATCTTTATCTAACTTTCTTGTAATAAGAAGTCGGAATATCTTTTTCCGACTTTCTTATGTAAGATGGGAAGAAATTGGACTTCTTTAAAAAATTTAAATTAGATAAGTTGTTCTTGTAATTTAGAAATACGCTATTTAGTACTTAACTTTTGTTCTATTCAACGGTTCAGACTCTCAGATAAGAGACTAAAAACAAAATTTAAGACTAAGTAATGTATTATTAAATAAGAGAATTAAAGAACTCAAGCGATGAATAATGTTTATGCCCGATTAAAGGCTATGGAACTCAAACGAGTTAATATTGGTCTTTCTTATGGTAATGCAATGTGTTGAATATGGGACAAACCTCATTGCAATGCGAACCAGCAACTTCTTTGGATATATACCAAGCTGGTCTAAGCGTGGTTCTTTGGGATTCAACAGGGATTTTTTTGGTAGCGAGGACTAAAATTGTCGACCTACCGCCAATTCGAAACTCGAGTGTTTGGGTTATCTTCGAAACTGATGTCAAAGTTGTAGTTGATTTAACAGAGTTCGAGGATATTAACGGCAAGTTCAAAGCCCATCTTCAAAACGACGGTTACTCAATCTGTTTTGTTAGATGACAAGCTAACGGTTTTCACCATGCGTTTACTCGGTCAGCTCGTTTAAATACTTGTCCCATATTTTATAGCATTGTTCCAAATTTTATTTTTCCTGTACTATTGAATTCTTGGCCTATTAATCATATATATATATATATATATATATATATATATATATATATATATTTCAAAAAAAATATATATAATTGATGTTTGGGATAAAGTGCAAAAAATACACTTAATATAGACAAGTAGGAGCAATTTTACCTCTTACGTTTGCAACTAAGAACAAATCTACCTCTAACGTTGATAAGTTGAATCAATTTCAGAAATCATTATAAAAGACATATTTCGTTCCTTGTTCTGCAACAGTTGCATATTAATTGGTGCCAAAAAAAACATATTCATTTTTTTTTTGTGATTTAATAAAAGAATTTGAGATTAATATTTTTAAATTCGACGAAATTTTTGTATTTTTTTTTCCAAATCGTACAAAATACTGCATAATTTGACATTTTTTTGTTAAAAAAATTCACTTCTATTGATATTATTGTAATATGTTACTAATAAGTGATAAAATGATGCAAATGTGAAAATGTAGTTGATATGATTCATGAGTTTAATGAATGTTTCTCAAATTGACCCAATTTCCTAACGTTAGCGGTAAATTTGCTCGTTATTGCAAACCTTAGAAGTAAAATTGTACCATTTTAAACGTTAGAAGTAAAATTGCTCTTATCTACCAACATTAGGGATATTTTACACCTTCTCCCTTGATTTTTTGATATAGTAATAACAATTCATTAAAATTAAAATCATTTAAAGATAAAAAAAACCTCAGTCATATGTTTTGGTTCAAACAGGCTAAGCCCATTAAGAAGTAGACTTGAAAGTAGGCCCATTGAAACCCAAATGGCTCATACTTCAGATGACCCCCTGCAGGGCAATTTACACAGAAATTCATATTTGAAAAACTATTTACAACTATATCAAATAATAATTTTGAATTATATCAAATTAGTAAAATCAACAATTTTAATATATTTTAAAGATTAGAGTTTATAAATTAGGTGTCTAGGATATATTTTCTAGGGTTTAGGATTTGTGAATTGGAGTCTAGAATTTTTAAATTATGGTGTAAAATCACACTAGATAGAGAATAGTGACATATTAAGAATTAAATTTGGTATGATTTAGTTGTAATTTTATACTTAATTATAATATTATTTGACCCGTTACATAGAAATATGAAATTTAATCTCTCTACATATTTTATAACTCCACCATAGCATAACATAGGATAGAACACATCATAGCATAGGACACGTCATCTGGAAGCTTCACTTCAGGTTGCGTTTTGGCAAAGTCCGATCTTCCAATATATTAGCATGACTACATTCACCTATATATTTTCATCAAATTAACAGTAAATATTATAAATAACACATTTTTATTATAAATAATAAGTATAATAATGATGCATGCATGTCAAAATGAGTAATAATAATAATAAAAATCATTAATGTTTCCCAACTTTCACTATTTAATTTTCACTGTCTATTTCTCAAATCAATTTCCTCAAAAAAAAAAATAATAATAATAATAATAATTTCCAAATCAATAGTAATTTGATGATTATTTAACTTGGTGTTTAATATCAAATTAATCTAAAATGACATGTGTTAATTAAATAACTACAAATCATACAAATCATATATTGAAACATGTCATTTTGAACCAATTCAACCCTATATACTAAGCTGTTAATTTTGATACCTTTTTTTTCTTTTTTGATACCTAAACTTGATATTGGATTAAAATGATCCTATTAGGCAACTAAAACTGCCAAATTAATCCTTAACTAAAATTTAGTCCGACAGATTATAAGAAAAATCAGATTTTACCTCTATATATAAAACAATACAACTTTAAGATTAATATGCAGTCAACCATGCATTTTCAAGACTTATTAACTTTTATAAGATATGCAATTTTATTCTAATCACCCTCTAACGAGCATTCCGAATGAATTTTTTTTAATCGTATACGTATAAAGTGTTGAGAAACCACTATGAAAATTCATTAATCTTGTGCCAACGGCCGGTAATAACAAATAATAATAAGAATAACAGTTCAACCACATATTAGTTTTATCCACTCAAACGATGCCACATCATCATCTAAGTGGAGGGAATCAATATTGATTCCGATCCACAGTAAAATTATTTCTTTTCCTCATATTTGTAATCAAGTTTGATCAATACTGGTCAAATTAACTAAAAGCTAACTATAATTAATTGAAGACCAACATATCATACTGGAACATTATTAACCAATATCATAATCACTCAATCTTTTTTTTATGGTTAGATAATCACTCAATCATTAGTTATATATTAGGACAAACAATTAAAATAGCCTTAAACAAAATTAACTAGTGTTTACCTTTCTGCAACTGCTGCATATTCCCCAAATTAACATAATTAAGATTTGTCTCCATTTCTTCATCCCCAAATGTATTCAATCCCAACCGGACATTATCGTCATCATCGGAATAATTAAAATCCATATTAACTCCTCCCCCTTGCACAATCTGCGGCAGCGAACCGGGTAAATACCCAACTCCATTAGCCATTTCTTGAAACCCTAACTGACGAGTTGGAGAAGGAGGAGCAGCAGATTTTGTCAAGTTTTGAAACCCTAATTGAGGACTAGGAGGAACAGATTTTGTCAAGTTTTGAAACCCTAATTGAGGACTAGGAGGAGCAGATTTTGTCAAGTTTTGAAACCCTAATTGAGGACTAGGAGGAGGAGGAGGAGCAGATTTTGTAAAGTTTTGAAGTTGTAAATTGAGGTCATGGATCTGATCTCTTAGTAATGAATTCTGTTGCTGAAGTTGATTAAAACAGCCTAAGGGGCCATTTATTGGATCTTGCTGCCAGATTGAAGCTTCCCAAATGATGGAATCAACAGCTTTCGACCTATCTTGAACCCCAATATCTCTGATTAACTTTTTGATGTTACGGAGCCCAAAAAGCCTTAGAGCAGCGCGAAACTCAGTGATGTTGGTCCTAAAATAGGGTTTCATAATACAGTCTTCTCTGCAGCCTTTCCTTTGAGATATGCAGGCTACACATCTGCCTGATCTCCTATCTTCTTCTGCCATTGCTTTTTTCTTTATTTCCTATGTGTTTCTGAAATGAGAGAGAGATTAATGTTTACAAGAAAATAAAAGTTGAAGAAGGTAATTACATTTATTTTATTACACCAAGAAAGAAGAGGACTACCTTTGAGAGAGTTTGGAGTGCCGTTTGTTAAACAGGTAAGTTAAGGAAGCTCTTTTTCTTATAGCTGTAATAACATATCTTGCTCTACTTCCTATATTTTGATTCTCTTTTCCTTAATAGGATTTTTTTATAGGAAATAAATAAAAAGGAAGGCATATTAAAAAGATTTCTAATCAATTGAGATTAATTTGAGTGATAAGGATCTCAATGCAATATGTTCAAATCCTCACCCTTAGGTGATGTTTGGTAGCTATTTTTTCATATTAATGTTTTCCTTTTCACTTCAAAAATGAGTGCTTTAGCTGTTTTTTTTACCCCTTATCCGTGCTTTTTGGAATAACAGTTTTTTCAAGAGCAAACTGTAATCACAAACAGCAACAACAAACATTGGGTAAAACAAACAACCCTTAATTCAAATATTTTTTTTATTGGATATATATATTTTTTAATATTGTTTTGATTATTTTTGACAAAACGATATCTTTTGGGTCTTGTACTCAGTAGAATTTTGAGTTTTGGCCCTATATTCACTACAAACAATACCGACAGAATTTTTTCTACTTTAGCGACGGTTTCAACCGTCGGTATAAATATTACTGTCGGTTCTCATAACCGTCGGAAAAGTGTTGTAATTGCTACCGTTTTGCTTTTTCCTTAATATAAATTTTTTATTAGGCAATAAATAAAAAGGAAGCCAGATTAAAAGATTCCTAATCGATTGAAATTAATTTGAATGATAAGGCTCAAATCACATAAGTTAGATATTGAGTTTAAATTTTCTTATAAGCATAAAAGTTTAATTGCGACAAACATGCAAAAATAAATAAATATTAATAAACTTGACGTCGTGGTTGAAAATCAGTCGTTGGAGAGTTCATGAACGAAGACTATAAAGATCGTTGGACTTAAAGATCGTATCAGGCGAAATAAAAACTAAAATCTATAGTTTGATTATTAGGAATAGATATTAAGACTGATTTTGCAGGAAACGGTGGCTCGTGGCTGCCCGAATATTTTTGGAAAAAGGCTGGTCATAATAGTTGTTTGATGTAATTAAATTCGATTGAAATCGAATAAATGCTAAAAGATTGGTTCTGAAGGATTTGATCAATTGGAATCGATGAATAGTTTGTAAATATGATTTTGATAATTTTTTTTTTATATATTAAGTCTAATATATAAGAAAAATTTCTTCAAAAAATATAAGAATATATATATAAAAGAAAAAGAGGAGAGTGTTATATTAAGGAATAAAAAAAAAAAATCTAAGGTGCCGTTTGGTAAGACGTAATGACCTCCGTAATGGAATGGCCATTACATTGAAGGCTCATTACCATGTTTGGTTGCATATTACAATTTCTTTGTAATGGAATGAGAAAACATTGAGTTAAATTTTGTTGAAGAAATCTTGTAATCCTCATTACATAGAAAAATGACTTGAATTCTCATTACATTGTCATCTAACCTCTAATTTCTCAAATCTCACATCTAGGAGTGTGCATCGGTACAAAACCGAACCGAATCAAAAAAACCGAATACCGAAATGATCAAAATAATTCAAACCGACACCGAACCGGATAATAGGTAAAATCGAATTAAAACTGAACCGAAATATGCGGTTCAGTTCGGTTTAAACCGAATTAAGTTAAAAATAACAAATAACAAATAAAAATCACTATATTTTCTCATTAAATTTACCTCGACAACAACAAAAATTGAAATATTTCTAAAATTGTATAATATATTGGATTATTATCTCAACAATAATAAAAAAAACTAAACTTGTATAATATATATATATATATATAAATGTAAAATATGTGTAATTCGGTGCGGTTCGGTTTTTTTTACATTTTCTATCAAACCGAACTGAATACCGAAATACACTTAAAATTAAAACCGATGCCGAACCGAATTGTTAAAAAAACCGAATCGAAAAACCGAATTCACTTGGTTCGATATGCGGTTTAAACCGAACCGATGCACACCCCTACTCACGTCTCAAAAAGTAGAAAAACATGAAAATTGAAAACGAGAAAAATGAAAAAAATGCGAAAAATGCGAAAAATGAAAAGAAAAATGAAAAACCGGAAAAAAGAGAAAATAGAAAAACGGTGAAAAATGTTGCAAAATAAAAATTAAAAAAACGGTGAAAATTGTTGAAAATGGAAATTAAAAGAAACGAGAAAATTGTAAAAAAAAACAAGAAAAAGCGAAAACTATATACTAATTTATTGATTTCGGTTAATCTAATTTTGTATTTGATTTCGATTCGATTTTTCACATTTTTCGTGCTTTTCATGTTTTTCGTCGATTTTAATTATGTAAATTAAATTTTATGATTATATTTAATTAGGAAAATATAAATATTGTAATGGTCATTCCATTCCATTCCATTACAACTTTAATTACATTACGACCTTGATTACATTACATTGCATTACGACATACCAAACGGACCCTATACTAGTTTGCATACCAAACGGACCCTATACTAGTTTGACTTTTTTAATATATAAAAAGGATCTCCATTTTGCTCATTCGCAAATTGAGCAAAATGATCCCTATACTAGTTTTAAAGTGGTAATCGACCCCTTCCTTCAATTAACTGCGGTTAGTTAAACAGTTAAGGACGCTCTTTTCTAAACTAATTTCTTACTTTTTCATCCTTTACTTCCTATTTTGGTTTTTTCCTTATTAGCAATTTTTTTTATAGGCAATAAATAAAAAGGAAGACATATTAAAAGATTCCTAATTAATTGAGATTAATTGGAGTGATAAGGGCCTAAGTACATATATTCAAATCCTCACCTTTAATTCAAATAATTTTTTTGAAAGGAAAATATATTTTTTTAATATTGATTTGATTAGTTTGTGCAAAACAATATCTTTTGGGTCTTTTACTCCGTTGAATTTTGAGTTTTGGCCCTATATTTTTATTTAATTTCGGAACTTCAACTTTTGGTGAGATTTAGGGGGTGTTTGTTTGCTACTTTTTATGCTCCTTTTTGCCTTTTCACTTCAAAAGGGAAAGTTTTAAGTGTTTGGTTAGTGATCTCTTGTTTGCCTTTTACATCTGAAAAGCAGTATTGGGTGTTTGGTTAGTGATCTCCTGTTTGCCTTTTACACCCGAAAAGCAGCCTTTTACAAAAGCAGAGAATCTCTGCTTTTTGGAAAAACAGCTTTTTCAAACAGCAAACAACAAACCGTAACAGCAAACAGCAACAGCAAACAGTAGGTAAAACAAACAGGCCCTTAACCTTAACGAAGGATATTGTCATGTATAAAATATTCATTTTCTTTATTCCATGAGTGGATTTCATAATTTTTGGAATTCAAATAGTTGATTTACTAAGTGACAGAGAGGTATATCGAAATTACATTTACAGAAATATAATTAAATAGGAAATTATATAATTAGAATAATTAAATAGAAAAATTTGTATACTTGAAAAAAAGAATGGAAAAATGGTAACTTAGGAACAATTTGTAAAAGAATTTAAGGTAATGATTAGTGATGGATTGTCAATATTATACTATGAAAGACAACATAATCAATTACATTATTTGGTAATGATTAGTGATGGATTCGACATTTATTAATAAGAGCTGCTTTTATAACCATTTCATTTTTATAAATTTAATCCTAAAAATTTAAATGCTATGTTCGAACCTTCCTGAACTTTAATTGAAATAATTTCTTTAAATGCAAATGTTAATATGATTTGATTAATGTGGGTAAAATAACACTCCCTCCGTTTTTTTTATAAGTTTTGCAAGGGTTTTTATCAAGACCAATTCAATATTAATCACACTATTGACTAATTTACCTTTAATATCTCTTTCCTAAATTTATACTTTTTATGCAAAGATTCCCTCTTTTTTTAAATTTTATTGCTTAGGCGTGTTTGGTTCAGCTACTAACTAATAACTGTTCATGTTGCTCTTAGCTATTTGTGGTTATAGTAAGCTGTTGATGTTAGTTATTTATTGTTAGCTATTTAATTATTAGTGTTTGACAAAATTATATTGAAATGTTGTTGTTAGTATTTAAAATGTCTTATGTAGACATGTTTTAAATTAATCAACAAATAAATTATAAAATAAAAAATATATTACGTAAATTAATAAAAATAATTTTAAAAAAATAAAAAATAAAAAATTTATTGAACACAACAAAACCTTGTTCTTTCTTTCGGTAATTATATTATAGAATAGAAATACTGTTACATATTTTTATAGAAATAAAAAGGATAATTTTGTTAATAATTAACAATTACAAATAGTTGTTCACGAAAAGCTTCAAAAAGGAGTTTTTCATGAAAAACTCCAAAACGCTGCATTTCCCAGAGAAAATGCTAAACACTGTGGTTATATAAACCTAACCAAATGCTATTCTGTTAGAGTTCGTTTGTTTCAGTTGTTTCTGTTTGCTGTTGCGGATAGACAGTGTATATTAGTTGTTTTTTCTACAAAAAGCAGCTGTTTCAAAATTTTACCAAACACTTTCTATCTCATGTTTAGTATTGAAAGGCAAAAAGAAGTTCCAAAAAATGGAAACAAACAGACACTTATGTGGTTTGGAGTAAAACGCTAAACATTCCTCCGAAGAGCTGAAACAAACACCCTCTTAATTAGGATTATTTGCATTAATACTAAACTTCTCACTTATTATAAAAAGGAAGCTCTTTTCTAAGGTGTAATAAAATATCTGTCACTTTTTACTTTTTTTTTTCATCTACTTCCTATTTTGATTTTTTCCTTAATAGGATTTTTTTTTTATAGGCAATAAATAAAAAGGAAGGCAGAGTAAAAGATTTCTAATCAATCATACTATATATAATTACGGAAGCAGAGAAAAATGAGAAGAAATGTTTTAGAGGTCTTTTTGATGAGTTGTCAACGAAGTAAAAAATCAAATTAAAAATATTTAATTAATTAAAAATAAATATTTAATTAATTAAAAATAACAAATTTATATTTATAATATATTAAATAATTACTAGCCTATTAATTAAAATAATAAAAGAAAACAAGAGTTACGGGAAGATGAAAAAACACAAAGCAAAGGAAATCCAAAAGTCACAAATAAACTTCTATATAAAACATGATAGATAGTATTCCACCATTATATTCATTGGTCACGATACATAGTATTATATTTCTGAAGGTAAATATTCGATTTTTTTCATATGTTGTAGTTATTTTGTTCTCAGTTATGTTGTTGTTTTATTTTTATTAAACAATAGTTGTTATAGTTTCATCTTTCAGATTCATTTCTGTTGTTACCCAGGTTCTATACCTCTCGCTATCTTATCCATGTTTTCTTTTTTATTTGTCTTTTATTTTCCAAACTGATAGCTTTAATTGAAGAAATCTGACAGAAATACAAGATGCATGAACAACTAAAACCGGAAAACACAAAAGTGTCAAAAATTACAAGAAATTCTTATATTTCTCAAGGTAATTATTCGATTTTGTTCATATGTTGTAGTTATTTTTGTTCTCAATTGTGTTGTTGTTTTCTTTTTATTAAACAATAGTTGTTATAGTTTCATTTTTCAGAGATGAAATTCCATTTCTGTCGTTACCCATGTTCCATACCTCTCGCTACCTTATCCATGTTTTCTTTTTTATTTGTCTTTTTTTCAAAATGACTTTTATTATACTAAGTGGTTACAATTGCGATTTAATTCTATTTAACTAAAATTAATTTATGGACTTAATACTTTATTAAGAAAAAATAAAATGTTTAATTAATGGGAAAAAATATTTTCACTATTCTTTTTATACGCTTATGTCTCGACATTCTCTCTTATTTTCAAAAAAAAAAACCCTCGAGAGGAAGATGGTTCTCTCCTAATTATCTTTTTCGTCCCTTCATTTTTTTTTCAATTCTTTTGTTTGTTTTTCTTACTTATAAAATTCAAGAATATATAATTATTAGAAAATATTAATGAAGTCAAATAAGTGATATCTGCGAGTATGGCTGATATTCTATATAGTGAAAGAATGAAGAACAAATTGATCGAATGTCTTGATGAGATATTACGAGATAAAAAAGGAGAAATCATCATCTTAAACTGATTCAATTAGATATATTGGGTTATTGTAGCAGAATGAATAATTGAATTCGAATACTTGGTGATCATGAAATTCCATCAACCAAAATAATTATCATCAAGATGAATTTGTGACTAATTCTTACGAATTTTATTTTTTTATATGTAATATATTGAATTGATAAAGTTTCTTCATATGCAACATTAGAAAAGTATTGATTGTAATAGTTTATAGAATAATATATTGATGTTGCTTCCATTTTTAAATAGATTGTAATTCTTTTGTATCGTAGATATAATATTTAATTTTAATTGTAGTTTAATTCAATTTTTGTTTAACCTATATTGTAATTCTTTTGTATCGTAAATATAATATTTAATTTTAATTATAGTTTAATTCAATTTTTGGTTTTTTATTATATTCTAATATATTTCTTAATTAATCTTCTATTTTATTATTATTGTTTCACAGAATATTTGGAATATGAAAATGTATTAAAATTCTTAAAAAGTACAAATCATTGAATTTTGTAAAAATAAATAAATCATTCATCTTTAGTTAAAATTCTATAAAAAAATAGTCAATTATTTTTAAAATAAATTTAATTTGAATTATCATTAAAAAATATATATTAATTTCAAATATACATAATATAAATTTTTTTCATAGCATAATATAAAATTATTTAAAAGTAAATATGTCAATTTATTTATTTATCTAAATTATATAAAAGTTTCATACCCCGTGCATCGCACGGGTTTTCGACTAGTTGAAATTAATTTGAGTGATAAGGTCTCAAATCATATTAATTAGATATTGAGTTTAAATTTTTTTATAAGCATAAACGTTTAACTGCGACAAATGTGAAAAATAAATAAATATTAACAAACTTGATATCGTGACTGAGAATCGGTCTTTGGAGAGTTCGTGAACGAAGATTTAAAGATCGTTGGATTTTTTTATGTTTCCGGACGTAAATGGAGCGAAAAAGATATTTACCAATTAATAGGCAAAAACAACTGGTATGCTGCTGAAGAAAATGTGATATGAAAAAGGGCTTTTGATGTAAATTTTAGAGGCTATTGAGGTGGTTTTGAGTGAAAGCTGGAATCTAAAGATTATATGCTAAGGAAGAGATAAAAATTGAGTTTAGTAAAAAAGGCTTAATTCTCCTCCAGCCCCCTTAACTTGTTCAAATTGGTCATTTTACCCCCTCCTACTCATTGAATGTCCTATTTATCCCCTTAACTCAATAAAAATGGTATTTCCCACCCCCTTAACTTGTCCAAATTGGTCATTTTACCCATTCTCAACTCATCGAATATCCTATTTACCCCATTAACTCCATAAAAATGGTATTTCTCACCCCTTATGATCCTATTTACCCCCTTAACTCCATAAAAGTGATATTTCTTACCCCCTTTATAGTGCAAAATTAATAGTACTTATTCAAATAAGTTTGAAAAATATTTTTTTAATATCAAATTTTATTTTATTTTAATTTGATAATTATATTGACCCTTCATGTGTTTATTACAATAATATTGTATTACAATAATTAGATGATCAAAATTTAATCTCTTCTCTTTTAGATCTTTCTCTCTCTTTTAGATCTATCTTCTCTTTTTCAGATCTGGCTTCTCTCTCTCAGATCTGTTGTCATGGTGAAGAATTTTTATGAAGATGGAGAATTTTGAGATCTATCTTCTCTCTCTCAGATCTATTTCTCTCTTTTAGATCTTTTTTCTCTCTTTTAGATCTATCCTCTCTCTCTCAGATCTATTTCTCTCTTTTATATCTTTTTCTCTCTTTTAGATCTTTTTCTCTCTTTTAGATCTATCTCCTCTCTCTCTCTCTCTCTCTCTCGGCTAGGGTTCATGGTAAAGCGTGTTAGGGATAGATCTAGGGAGAGGGGGGCTGTGGCCGGCGAGGGGGGGTCGGATCTGGAGGGGATTTGCGGCAAGGAAGGGGGCGGTGGCCTGGTGGTTTGGGGCGAGAAGGGTGAGGCAAGTTTTGTTGGCGGCGAGCGTGCACCTGGTGTAGATCGGGGCGGGGCGCTTGGCGGGGTGGAGGCAGGGGAATCCAGGGGCGTCGGTAGGGATCTCGTGGGCATGGATGGTGCGTCGGCAGGGTTCTCGCGGGCGCCGCCCGTGCGGCTGGGGACGGATCTTTGCGATCCACAGGCGGCAGATTCGACAAGGTTGTCGCGGCTGGGTGCGGATCAATGGGAGATACGGGCGGCTGGGTTTTCTGATGCCGGGGGTAAGGCTCCCCCAATCTCGAGGGGAGAAGTGGGGCCGGGGGTGCCTGGCACAGGGCTATGCGCCGATAGTGCCGGGCACTGCCCAGGCGCTGCCGGCTCCTCGGTCGGGCAGTGGGCTGGGGCTGTCGGCGCAGTGCCTTGCGTGGGATCCTCTTCTCCGGGCTGTGAGGGGCAGGCAGGGGCTACGACGGGGAGGCAGGCTGCCTCGGGTCTGGATGTTTCTAATAATTCGGGAAGGGTGGGTGTTGTAGGAGTAGCTCATGGGAAGACGGTCTCCCCCAGACCTAGGGTTCAGATGAGCGAGATTGGTAAAAACTCTTGGAAGGACACGGTCATGGGGGTGGCTGAGGAAGAGCCGGTTTTAGAGGAAGTTTTAATGGTGGGAGATTCTGATGATATGTTCTCGGATTCTGATGAGGAAGATAATGGCCAGGAGGATCCTCTCTGTCCGGTCATTAGACTTTCCGCTGCAGAGAAGCGTGAGCTTAGAGAGAAGTGGAAGGTGTCTTTGATTGTTACTGTCCTGGGTAAGCGAATTAGTTTTAACTATTTTGCCCAAAGAATACAAGCGCAGTGGGCAAGGAAAGGTAAAGTCAGTATTACTGACCTGGAAAATGACTACTATGTCATTAAATTTACTAGGGTTGAGGATTATAATTCGGTTATCAAGGGAGGCCCATATATCATTTCCAATCATGTTTTGGCCTTAAGGCCTTGGGTTCCTAATTTTAATCCTCACGACTGTTCGGTTAACAGGATCTTGACTTGGGTAAGATTCCCGGGCCTTCCCATTGAGTACTACAGTGAAAACTTTCTGAGTAAAATAGGAGGTTTGGTTGGTAAGGTCCACCATGTGGACAAGACTACAATTGGGGCCATTAGGGGTAAGTTTGCTAGGGTATGTATAGATGTTGATCTGGCTAAACCTTTACTTTCTAAGTTCTGTGTTCAGGATAAAGTGTTCTTTATTGAGTATGAAGGTTTACATAACATCTGTTATGATTGTGGCATGTATGGTCATTCTCAGGAGGGTTGCCCTAAAAGGGAGAGGGTTGTTATAGAGAGGGTTGAGAGTAGTGTGCGGATTACGGGAGGGAACCAGGGGTATGAAGGGAACTTTGGTCCCTGGATGGTGGCAAAGAGGCCCGCTAGACGTAGGAATCAACCTGCAGTGGTTCACAATCGTCCTCCTGATATCAACACAAATTCTAAGTCCCTTTCTCCTAAAGCTACTGTTATTCCAAATGTCAAGGAGAAGCCTGTCCTCAAAGCTAGAAAGGAGGCTGGGGTTTCTTCAGTAGCCTTGCCTGGGTCCAGATTTGGGGCCCTGATGATTGAGGAAGTTCAAGAGTCAGACCAAGATGAGAATCATATGGATGAGAGTATTCCAGGATTAGAGTTTGTAGATCCAGTCGAGAAGGTGGTTGAATCTGTGAACCCACTTTTTGTCTCTAAGGATGAAGCCCAGGAGGGGACCCTGACCCTTGCAGCTAGAAGGATGAAGAATTCAAATGAGGTTAGTATTCCTGTTCCTGGTATTGATCCTGGGATTGGGAAATCTATGGGAGTTAACAAAACTAATATGAAAAAGCTTAAAGGAAAACAAAAAAGTGGCCTTAACACTTTGGCGTTTCCAGATAAGAGGGGGCCCGGGGGTACCTCGGTAAGGCTCTCAGGAGCCCCTAGTAAATACCTAGCTTAGGGTAGGGGTGTGGTCAGTTGTCCTCCTTTCTATGGATTTGTTATTTTGGAATGTTAGGGGTGCGGCTAGCAAGGCTACCCGTATCCATATTAATGATCTTATTAAGCAGTTTAATCCATCTTGTTTTGCTCTTTTGGAAACTAAGATTAGTGGTGAGAAAGCAGATGAGGTGGTTAAGAAGTTTAAGAACTGGCACTGTGTTAGATCGGAGGCAACTGGCCGGGCTGGGGGGATTTGGCTTTTTTGGAGGCCAGATCGGATTCATTTTGATATTCTTAGCATGGATAAGCAGTTCATTCATTGTAAAGTGAGTATTTCCGACAATACTTCCTTTTTTATTACCCTTGTGTATGCTGACCCTATCTTGTCTAATCGAAAACGGCTCTGGGAGGTTCTCTATTCTATGAGTGTCAGCATTTCGGAGCCCTGGTTTGTGGCGGGTGACTTCAATGATATCGCCTTTATGAGTGATCAGAGAGGGGGATCCAATCATTATGTTAATCGCTGTCTGCATCACAAGAATAGTATGGATTTATGTGGGCTTTCCGATCTGGGGGCTTCTGGTCATAAATTCACTTGGAAGCGTAATAATACTTTTGTTCGATTGGACAAAGTCTACGCTAATGTTTTAGCTCTAACTTCCTTCCCCGAGTGCTCTGTGTTGAACCTCCCGTTCCGTCATTCGGATCATTGTCCTATTTTGTTTAGACTTTTGAGAGGTAAGCACCCTAGGGGTAAGAGACCGTTCCGGTATCAGTTGGCTTGGGAGTCCCATCCTAAGTTTAAAGAGTTCGTTCATGAGAGTTGGAGACCTCATTCGTATGTACTGCAAGCTGCTGAAGGGTTCAGGAATAAGGTGCAGGGGTGGAATAGGAATGTGTTTGGGCATATTATCAGAAGGAAGAACAAGTTATTAAAGAGGATGGAGGGCATTCAACGCAGGTTGGAGGGGAGGTTTGATCATAGCCTTGAGGGCCTCCTCAGAACCCTTCAGAAGGAGCTGGAGGCTGTGCTTAGGCAGGAGGAGTTCCTTTGGTTCCAGAAGTCTCGGAAGTCCTGGATTAGAGATGGGGATCGTAATACCAAATACTTCCATCTCTCTACCCTGATCAGAAGGCAGAGAAATAGAATTGAGGCCATTAAGGATTCTAATGGTGATTGGGTTTATGAAGATGAGGTTATTCGGAACTTAGCCCTGGATTTCTACAGAGAGCTGTTCAAAGAGGAACCTGTTCTTTTGGAGAGGGCTCACTCTATTGCTACATTTCCTTTAATCAGTGAGGATTGTAGTCAGGAGGCCTTTCAACCTATTTCCCGAAAAGAGATTGACCAAGCTATCTTCAGCATTGGGGCTTCTAAAGCTCCTGGGATTGATGGTCTTCCGGCGGGCTTTTACCATAAGCATTGGGATGTAGTGAAGGAAGGCATCTATAATTTTGTCTTGGGGGTGTTCAGTGGTTCGAAGGATATTGAGCTGGTTAATAGAACCCTCCTGGTTCTGATTCCTAAGATTGATAAGCCTTCTTCCTTTTTGCATATGAGACCTATCAGTCTTTGTAATGTTCTTTACAAAACTGTTACAAAGATTGTGGCTAATAGAATCCGTGGCATTCTTCCTGCGATCATTTGTCAGAATCAGGGTAGCTTTGTGCCTGGTAGACAAATGATGGATAATGTGGTGATCGCCCAAGAGATGGTCCACACGATGAAGATTAGGAAGGGGAGGAAAGGCATTGTGGCTCTGAAGCTGGATTTAGAGAAGGCCTATGATCGAATTAATTGGGATTTCTTGATGGAGAGCCTTGAGAGAGCTAGAATCCCGGACAGTTGGAGAAGTTTAATTAAGGTATGTATTTCTTCTCCTGTGTTTCAAGTTATGGTCAATGGGGATATGTCGGAGGAATTTTCCCCGGGCAGAGGAATCCGTCAGGGGGATCCTATGAGCCCTTTCCTTTTTGTTATTGCTATGGAGAGGCTCTCTCACCTGATTCAGGATGCGATTGATAATGGGAGTTTCCACCCTGTGGCGATCAACAGCTTCTGTCCCCAGGTGACTCACTTATTCTTTGCAGATGATGTCCTTATCTTTCTTGAGGGTAATGAGGAGCAGTTGAGAGTCATTATGGATATTCTGGATTGTTTTTGTTCGGCCTCTGGGCAGAAGCTTAATATCCAGAAATCTAGGATGATGTGCTCTAAGAATATGAATCAGAGAGTCTGTAAGAGATTAAGTGATCTCTCAGGTATTCCTCTTACTGATTCTCTTGGGAAGTATCTGGGCGTTCCCCTCCATAGTGAGCGTGTGTCTAAAGGCTCCTTCAAAGAGACTTTGGATAAAGCTAATTCGAAGTGTGCCATTTGGAAAGCCAAGACTCTGTCTCTCGCTGGCCGCCTCACGTTAATTCAATCTGTTAATTGTGCTGCTCCCAATCACATCATGCAGGCTTGTAAGCTTCCGGATCCTGTGCTTAATGATCTTGACAAGATTAACCGTAGGTTCCTGTGGGGGGAAGCTGCGGAGGGCAGGAAGATCCATCTTGTGCCTTGGAGTGAGGTTTGCCAGCCTAAAGATTCTGGGGGTCTGGGTATTAGGAAAGCAAAGGACAATAATAAAGTTTTATTAATGAAACTCCTTTGGCGTATGTGGCAAAACCCTTCCTCTCTTTGGGTTCGCCTCCTTTGTGGTAAGTATCGGAAAGACAAAATCTTCGGGGGCCCGAAAGAGAGAGTTGCTAATTGTTCCTTCCTCTGGAAAGGACTTAGTGCTGTGTTTGATGAGTTCTGCTTGGGAGTTGGCCTGGAGGTGGGGAATGGTAAGTCCATTAGTTTCTGGTTTGATAACTGGATTGGGGATAAACCGTTAATTGAGGTGTGTTCTTCCCCCCCGCCTAGTGATATACGCAACTGGAGGATTGCCGATATGGTTGACTCGGAAGGGGACTGGATCTGGTCAAAGTTTGATACTTTCTTTAGCCTTGAGACTCTCCTTAGAATGCGGGGAGTGAAGGTGAGTAATCAAGAGGAAGACTTGGATAGGCACTGTTGGGCGCTGACTAACAATGGAGTTTATTCTTGCAAATCGGCCTTTGAAGCTTTCTCTCTCTTTAGATCTGATCCTCCCTCGGATGTGTGGAAGTCGATTTGGACCCTTAAAGTTCCTTTCCGTATTAGGAGTTTCCTGTGGCTGGGCGTTAAGGACAGGCTTCTTACTAATTCGGATAGGCACAGAAGGCACTTGGCTGATTCTGGAGCTTGCAGTAGATGCAGAGGCCATGTTGAGACTTTGTGCCATGCTCTTAGAGATTGCTCTAATAGTAAAGAGGTTTGGAGGAAAATTCTCCCACACCATATTTTCTCTTCCTTCATGGCACATTCTGAGGTCGACTGGTTCTCTGATGGTGTTAGAGGAAAGTTGCTTCCATACATGGAGCATGGTGACATTTTCTTTGCTATTATCTGTCACCAAGTTTGGAAATGGAGAAACGAGGAGATTTTTGGAGATAAAACTGTTTTTATGACAAACTTAGCTGATTTCTTCTCGAAAAAACTTTTCTCTATTATCGATAGTTTCAAAGGAGAGTCCCTTGCCAGAGCCTCTCAGTGTTGTGATGTCCATCTCGTGGGATGGAGCAGGCCAACAGAGGGGGTTGTGAAGCTGAATACTGATGGTTCCTGCCTCAGTAACGGTAAGATTGCGGCTGGAGGTGTGCTTAGAGATGTAGGGGGCGTCTGGCTTTCTGGGTTCTCCCAGAATTTAGGGTTGGGTTCTTCCTTTTCTGCGGAGCTCTGGGCTATTCTTACTGGAATCAATCTTGCTAAAAGGCTGGGTGTTAAGAGGCTCTCTGTGGAGTCTGATAATTTGGAAGCAATCAAAATGATTTCTGAGAATCATTCTATGGGTCTTAACAGTCGCAACCTCATCAAAGCTATTATAAGGCTTTGCTCCTCCTTTGAGTTCGTAGAGTTCAGACACATTTTTAGAGAGCAGAATCGTGTTGCTGATCGCTTGGCGGCGGCGGGCCATGAAGGGACGTTAGGCGTTACTACCCTTCCTGTTTCCCCTAGTTTCATCTCTCATCTTCTCTTAGAAGATAGGATTGGGGTTAGCTTCCCTAGGCTAATTCCTGGGTAGTTTGTTGTTATTCGTTTTTCTTTTCCTTTTCTACCAAAAAAAAAAAAAGATGATCAAAATTTAACTAGCCAAAAAATTGAAAAGATAAAGAATGAATAAAAGATACAAATAACAAGAACATTAATATAAACAAGTCAAAGACATTATATGTACGGATAATGTACGAAAATAGACCAATGGTTTTTGGAAAAGTATCAATTTAGGTTCCACGTATAAAATAGTACAAATATAGGTTTAACGTTTAAAAAAAGATATCAATTTAGGCCTCGATAACGGATTGTAATGGGTGAGAAATACCACTTTGATGGAGTTAAGAGGGTAGATAGGACATTCTATGAGTTGGAGGGGTGAATGGACAAGTTGAGCGGAGTGAGAAATGTTGGTCCCGTGTAACTTAATATGATTAGTTCAAAGGATATCTTTTTTGCTTAATAATGCTGACTTAATTAAATGTTTGATAATTTAACTCAGCTTTAGGTCAGCAAGGCTGAGTGAAGTGTGAGACAGCTTTAATCAGACACTGACTAGAGCTGTTTCAATTGCGAGTTGGGAAATAACACTTTAGGTCAGCTTCCAACTCAGCACTCTGATTACTCAGCGTCGGCTTGTACAGATTATATACTGAGTAATTTAAGCAAGCAACACATACATATATATCAAGAGAAAGGGTTAGAGATTACTCAGCAATCTTATCCTGGTTCGGCCTCACCGCCTACGTCCAGTCCCCAGAATCCCTCCGGGCTTTTTCAATCCAGTACCGAGCTCTTTAAAGGTAGAGCACAAACCGTTTACAATAGCAACTGAGTATGCAAGAGTACCGTCCTCTATTCATCTACTCAATCCTATCTCACACTGAATACTATAACCGAGTATTAAGAATTTCTCTACCACTGAGTACTACAACCGAGTACTCAGCACCACTCTTCTAACCTTTACAATTGATACAAGATTGTTCTCACAAAACGAAGAACACTTTAGATGAATACAAATTCACTCTAGACTTTTACACAATGATTGGAAATTGGGTGTAAGAACTTGCTTTCTTTTCAGACAGCTTCTATTTTGGATTTTCACTCTTGTGAAGATTTGCTTTTCTGTCTGTATTTGCTTGTATGTGTCGTGAGGATCCAAGTGATGAACTTGTCCTTTTATAGTGGATTCTGAAGCTTCAAATCATTTGAATTTCGACATATCCGTTGGTAGTAACGGTCTTCTTTCATCATTGAATGGTCAGCTTCCAGAATCGCAGGCCAATCTTGTCTTCTGATTTGCGCAGGAGGCAGGCTTGCCAGTTTCGTCTTCTTGCGCCAGGTTTCGTCTTCTAGCGCCAAGTTTCGTCTTCTAGCCAAACGCTAGATGGTCCATGTGTCTCGAAAAGGTCTTTGATCATATTTCCGAGACTTCTGATTTGTTGCAGAAATCTGTCGGACCTTGTCTTTTAGCAAACGGATCATTGGCGCTGTCCTGACGAATACTCAGCTTGAATGTTTGACTTTGCCTTTAAGATTTCCTTTGTCGGGACTGAGTTATATTTTACTCAGCTTCTTTGGTCGGCTTCTCCTTCAAGCGTTATTCTGAAGAAGACTTTTCTTTTAACGAGGCTGAGTTACACTCAACTCAGCTTCTGCTGTGTGTCTTTGCTTATGCTGACTTCGTTCTGTCTTTCTTTTTATGAACACTCAGTTCCTGTTCTCATTAGTTAATATACTCAATATTGAACAAACATATTAGTACAATTAAATCAAAGCACTTAAATTTAATTGCCTTAATCATGGGATTAATTTAAATAATTTTGTCAAATCAAAATCATGTGGAAAGGTGTTTCAACAAACTCCCCCATTTTGATGTTGGCAAAAGTATTTAATTAAGGAACTCAGTGTTGAGCATCCCTCATGATTGATGACCTTTTTATTCTTTTGAGATTACTCCCCCGTAAGGGTTGCATCTGTTGACTTAGTTCAACTCTAAACCTTCTAAGATCTAATTGAGTGAATCTAAGGCTTAAGTCACTGACTTAGTTCAATTCTAAACCTTCTAAGATTTAATCGAAAAGAGCCTAAGGCCAGCTTCCGAAGAAGGTCAATACTTTGGAACATACGGTCATAACTCAGTTTTGATACTTATCTATTTTAGGTATCAGAGATATTATGTTAAGTTCAAGTATCAGAGTTGGATTTATCTATCAAAGTTGGGGTGTACTGAGTATGATTTATCTTTGTGTTCACAAGTTTTGATTTGGTGTTCAATGAGTGGTCATGTGTTCAATCAGCATATAAACACAGTAAGTAAGCATCGCAAGTAAGTATTGCATATAATCAGTTTGGATAAAAGATGCTTATATAGATAGTCAGTTTCAACAAAGATATGCCAGATACAACATCACAAGTCATAAGCTAAGACTATTGCTAATCTATTTCTTCATGTTGACTTGAATTTGGTTAGATTTGCCCTTGGCTGTTCTTTGTTGCTGACTGGGATTGCTTGGGACAGCAGAAGTTGAACCAGGTTTCTGCTGAGTTCCGGCGGCAGCTGGCTGTTTATCCTTAGCTTTCTCCCCCAGTTTTTGTTGAGTTCCGGCAGCTTGCTTAGCTTGGCTAGGTTGGCCTTTCTCCCCCGTTTTGCCAGCATCAGTCGATTTTAGGGGAGATACAAGGAACTTCTCTTGTTGAACAACACGCGTCAGTATAGAGGAATAGTGTTGCATGTGACCCGTACTCTCCCTAAGACCCTTAAACATTTGCATGCCATCAGCCATAGTCGAAGCAGGGATCTTGATATTGGCGCTGAGCATGCTGAGTAGATACTCAAGAGATTTCCCAATCCAAGTAATTGAGTCCATCGTTCGGGCATAAGATTGATAATACATCTTGAGCAATGCAGAATCATACGACTGACATTGAACGTTAATGTGTCAGACATGTGCAAGTGTTGACCTGGTGCAGTGTAAAATGTCATTTGTCTTGACCTGGTCAGTGTCCATCTCTTCTTCGCTTAAGTTGAGTAGGCGAATGACTTCACCAATCTGTTCAATAGAGCACTGAGAAGAGGAGGAGATTAGTTCACGAGCCCCGGTCAGCTCGGAGGACAGCTGGGAGAAAAGTTGATTGACCTCAGTAGAGGTTGCATACGTTGAGTTCGCAGTTGATAAGGCATTATGTTTTCCTTCGATGGAGTTCATGTGATTCACCATCATCAGCCGGAGTTCAGCCAGCTTCATTATAAATTCTTGCTTGGGCTGCTGAGAAACTAAGGATGTCATGACACTCATCAGTTCCTTGAGACCCTTAAGTTCGGTCAGAAGTTGAGTGACAGAGGAAAATTGGGTTGGCTCAGCAGGAATAGACCCAGCAGCATCGGCGTGAGACTGATGAATATCTTGAAGTAGGGCTTGGGCTGAGTCGATGATTTTCCTACCAGACTCATAAGCATTCAGATAAGTGTAGGATTCATCAGTGTTATGCTGAGGGGCCGTATTGTTATCAGCACCGGATAGAGGAGGTGTTTGGTGTTGTCCTGAAGTAGAAGTGTCAGCCTGGTCAGCAGCTGCACTTTGTTGATTTAGACCAGCAGCATGAGCTGACTGATCTAGACGCTGCTCAGAAGATGATGGAAGTATTTGCTCAGCAGTGTTATTTACCTGCTCAGTGTCAGTCTGAAGTTGAGTCGGAATTGGAGATTTAGGCAACTTAGCACTGTCTTTAGCAGGTTGAGTTTCCTTAGCTAACTCTGGATGTTGAGTAGCAGGAACTTCGAGCACTTACTCAGTTAATGGTTGAACGGAAGTGTCGGTAGAAAGAGGACCTTTGGTGGCTTGTTCCTCAGCTTGAGAAACAGAGGCTTGTTTTTCCTTTGCTTGGGTTGGAGTAGGCTCAGTGATGGTGGTGAAGAATTGAAACTGGAGCCCAGTTAGGTCTGTGATGGGGTCCCTCAAGGGTGATTCATCCAGCAGATCTATCACGATGGGCTTTAGGGCCTTTTTCTTAAACCTCTTATCGGCACTGCCCTTTGGAGGAGAAGGGTCAGTTGCATGAGAGTCAAGTGACTCAGAAGAGAAGTTGAGGCCTAAGTCAGTGTAGAGGTTCTCCTCGACCTTATCCTTTATGGGAGACTTAATTGCTTGCTCATGAGTCTGCTCAGCAGCAGCTGTTTTACTCGGCTCAGCAGAGCCCATCTTATCACCTTGAACCTGTTCCTCAGTGCGGCCCAGTTCTTCCTCCTGATCACAGGGTGTCTTTTTCAGGTCAATTTCTTGACTTCGTACAAAATGCGAGTCCGTGGAAATCACAAAGTTAAGCGGGTTAGCCTCTAATGGCTTCAACCTAGAGGTTTTCTTCCTCTTTAAAGGTCGATCTGGTGTTTCCTCACTTTCTTCCTCAGGCTCAGCTCTTTTCTTATTGCCTTCGGCTGACTTAGGTTCCCCTTGAGCTGACTCAGCATGAGAAGCTTTCTTCGCACTAGAAACTATCCTGATCTTCTTTGGAGCTTTGTTAATGTCTTTGGTTGGAGGGCTTGAGGATTGGTCAGCTTTCCTTTTCCTTTCCTTTGTGGTTCGCACAACCGGTGCTTCTTCAACCATAACCTTCTTTCCTTTCTTGGTTACCTCAGCATCCGCTTCTTCAACCATATTATCCTCAGCAGGTTGTTCCTCAATCACCACTCCCTTCCCTTTCTTGGGTTTGATAGGCTGACTGTGGGCCAGCGCGAATAGGATTCCAAAGGTGATTTCAGTCCCCTCTATGTCAATTTCTCCCTTAAGACTGACCTGGAAATCCTGAAGTATTTTAGTGATGAGCGAACCCATCCGAAGGATCCCGATGCTGCGTTGAAAAGCTCCGATAAGGAAGACGGGCATGTTGAGTGGCTTGTAATTCAGCATGTGCCAGATGAAGCACTGCTCAAAGTTAGAGGCTGACGAGGAGGAGTTGACCTTAGGAAATAGAAAGTTGGTCAGGATGTAGTGTGCTTGCTTTTGACCCTGACCCATACACGTACTGGGAATTTCTCCTTTGTGGTTCTTGGGTTTGCAGAATTCAACGACGTAATGAACCCTTTTGTAGTCATTCGTGCATCGCAACTCAGCACCTTCTGCTTTAAGATTTAGCAGAGTAGCAAGGTAAGAGGGGGTGATGGTGATTGCCTTATTCTTGACCTTGGTGATCAAATAATCATCATCGTCCTCAGCGACTGCTAGGTTTTCATAGAACTCCTTTACTAGTTGCGGGTAAGTCATTGCAGGTATAGAAAAGAGGTCGGTCCACCCATTTTTGGAGATCCAGTCACAGAATGGTTTCTCTTCATTTATAAAGCTCCCGGAAAACCAATGGGAATGATACACGTTAAGGCCTTTGATGCTATTGAAGACCTTAAAGAACTTCTTTTTCTTTAGGCTGTTTCTTCTTTTTCTTCTTCAAAGGAGTCGTCTGGTCAGTGTGAGGGTTTTCACCGAGGATGCTGACCTCGGGCATAGCTTGGTCATACTGACCATGGATTTGTCCTTGAGACTCAGAGGAAGTCTCCTTATATTCCTGCTCAGCAGGAGATGGAGGATTTATATCTGAGCGATCGTCGTCGTATTGCTCGTTGGAGTGGTTCTGGGAATTGCTAGACATGGTGTTCTTAAAGATTTGAGAAATAGAGATGATTAGGGATTTCAGAGAGAGAGAGAGATCGAATGCGATAAGTTTCAAGCGTAAAGGGGAGTTAGTGGGAATTCATCCACTATTTATAGTCGGAGCGCGTCGATCTGATAGGTCAGAATGGCGGTTTGATTTTGAAATGTTCAACGGCTTTAAATTCTGACATTTATGACACGTTCGGCGCATGGGTTCCTAATCATTACGCTTACGTCATCCTAGGTGGCTACTTAAATTTGCATGCAAACATTAAATTTCGCAAGTTGTCTTACTCAGCATCTAGAATACAAAACGTTTGAAGTTCTGAGTGCTCAGTTTTGGGTAGAAGGGATTCATATCATGTGAAGTAACTCAGCATTTAGTAATCACTCAATATATATGGCAACTCAGCATACAATGATTTCATAACATTCAGTTTTACTCAGCATATGATAGTTACTCAACATGTAATGATCACTCGGCATATTATAATCACTCAACATCCATTTAGCTCAGAAATTTATTGAAGAGGATTAGACATACCAATAGCTTCCCTTAGTATGCTGAATTGCTCACGAGCGCTGTCTCACACCATACTCAGCCCTGCTGACTTAAACTAAGTTAAAGTTATCAAACATTCAATTAAATCAGTATTATTAAGCGAAAAAGTTATATTAGTTCCTAACCCCCCCTTTGGAACCATCCTATCAAGTTACACGGGACCAACACAAGGAACCTGCTCAATACACTTTCCATTTAGTCTACGACAACCTGTCGGCAATCGAAAGTATAATGGTAAATGAATCCCGGTAAATCTCATAAGACTTCCTAACCACCGTAGAACCCTTCTGCACCTGGATCTCTTAACAACAGTGGGGAAAGTTGTTTTACTGCAATTTGCAGACTGTAGTAGAAGACCTTGATCATCTGATCAACACGGTTAAAGGGAAGAAGATAACTGTATCTCCACATTTCTAGCAGAACTGCTGAACCTGAAAAATGAATGCACTGAGCTTCGGAAGCTTGGTGATGAAAAGGATGTACATCCGGAAGATTACTGCCGACCAAGTGGCTATGTTGGTGAACTAATTGCCACATACATGACACAACCCCTCCGATAAGCTCACTACATCATCACCAAATTTCTCTTCCCGAAGTCTGGATCTATCAATTCTGCGTCCAACTTTGAGCAATGCATTATCTAGCATATGGTTGAAGGCAAACCAATGAACATGCATGTGTTTCTCGTCGGAGCACTCAAACGCTGCAGAATTCAGCTAAGCCTTTACTCACTCATCACTTGAATCCTCGAACACTATGGCGTTGATGTTAACGGATGAGAAGCCCAAGAAGGCAAGGATATTATGAAGGAGAATAGGCAAACATAGGGCAGCGGAAATATAATTTTTTTTTATCTATTTCCTTTAACCAAGATCCGTTAAACGTTATTTCATATA
The DNA here is from genome assembly GCF_963576675.1 of Euphorbia lathyris. Lineage (NCBI taxonomy): Eukaryota > Viridiplantae > Streptophyta > Magnoliopsida > Malpighiales > Euphorbiaceae > Euphorbia > Euphorbia lathyris. Next base: position 65,490,100 of record NC_088915.1, read on the forward strand.
AAGAGGGATAGAACAGAATACCTTAATTGACGATCTATCTACAGTTGCAAATGAAGTGCCCATAACTCTTAATCCAGAGTTTCACGAGCACAATCAAAACAAACAATCAAACGATTAAAATCTCAATCAAAGAACAACAATCAATAAAGATTGTCTCTAACGAATCAACACAAGATCAAGGAAAGAGAAATAGAGATAGAAATTAATCGAATGGAGACAAGCGGATTGATTTCTTCCTCAACTAGGGTGGCCGAATTCCAACTCTTGGGATGCTATTAGTGTTGGCCGAAATTCACAAATAAGGGGGGGGGGTATATATTGCCTCTTGAATCTAAACTCTGGTTAGATTGAATTAGGTCACTTTATTAGAGTCTTATTCTAAATAATACTCTTATTAATATTATCTATAATTATATCTAAATATAATAAATAATATTTATTATTGATAGGCTAATAATTAGAGATATAATCACATTAAACCTCCTAACTTATTTATCCTATAATTAATTTAACCATAATTATAATCCAATTATAATCATCTAAATAAATTAACTAAAACATATACACATTATATAAAATTCGGACCCCCTATTTGATCCATAATTAAACAATTTTAATCTTCAATTCATTAATTACTATTATGCCCACTTTTGGTTCCAAGTCTTATGTGTGACCCATTAGGTTCTTGTTGCTACTAGCCGTATACACTTGTTGAATTAATTTCCAAAATTACATTTAACCTTTTGTATATCGGAATGAGTGCGTGGACTGTGAATAGAAGAACCATAAACATTCCCTTAGAGCTATAAGAAGACAGGTTGATTCTGTCGTTGACCTTTCCGTATTAGGTTCAGTATAATCTGATCCTTCACCAACTATATCCTCGAACGAATCTTATGATTATGGATAATGTCAAGTCACATATACCGAGACGTTCATTTTACTTGTTTAGGTAGAGTTAACTCTGAATGGATACATTAAGTGAAATCTCCATTTCAACTATTAATCTATCACATTGCAAGGATTTGGAGTCAAGTCTTCCATAAATGATTGTTGAAACACCTTTCCACATGATTTTTATTTGACAAAATTATTTAAGCTAATCCCATGATTAAACAATTAAATTTAAGTGCTTTGATTTAATTGTACTAATGTGTTTGTTCAATGTTGAGTAAGTTAAGTGATAAGAACAGGAACTAAGAATTTATAAAAGAAAGTCAAGACGAAGTCAGCAGATGCAAGAAGCTGAGTAAAATGCAACTCAGCTTAAGCGAAAGAAATGTCTTCTTCAGAAAAGCTTGAAGGCGAAGCTGCTGAGTCAAGATGAGTAGTCGTCAGGTCAGCATCAATGATCCGTCAACTTGAAAGACAAGGTCTGAGCAAAATTCAGAAGACTCGGAAATCTGTCAGAAGGACCTTTTCGAGAAGCATGGACCATTTGATAATTACTAGAAGACAAACCTGGCGCAAGAAGACAAACACGGCGTTAGAAGACAAACCTGGCAAACCTGGCTCCTGACGAAAATAGAAGACAGGATTGGCCTGCAGCACTGAGTGCTGACCAAGTGATGACGAATGAAGACCGTTTCCCCACAACGGCTATATCGGAATTCAAATCATTGGCGCCTCAAAGATCACTATAAAAAGGCAAATTCATCACTTGGATCATATACAAGAAAGACAAGCAAATCTTCACTAAGTCAATCCATTTGCAAAATCCAAAATAGAAGCTGTCTGAAAAAGAAAAAGCAAGCTCTTACACCAACTCCTATTTTTGTGTAAAAGTCTAGAGTGATTTTATTCATCTAAAGTGTTCTTCACTAAGTGAGAACAATTCTTGTATCACCTGTAAAAGGTTAGAGAAGCTGAGTACTCGGTTATAGTACTCAGTGGTAGAGAGAAGCTGAGTACTCGGTTATAGTACTCAGTGGTAGATAGGATTGAGTAGACGAATAGAGGACGGTACTCTTGCATACTCAGTTTCTATTGTAAACGGTTTGTGCTCTACCTTTAAAGAGCTCAATAGAGGATTGAAAAAGCTCGGAAGGATTCCGGGGGACTGGACGTAGGCGGAGAGGCCGAACCAGGATAAGTCTGCTGAGTAAATTCTAACCATTTCTCTTGATATATATGTATATGTTGCTTGCTTAACATTACTCAGTAAAATAAGTTGTACACTCTGAAACTGAGTAACCTGAGTGCTGAGTTGGAAACTAACTTAAGTGTTACTTCCCAACTCACGATTAAAACAGCTCTAGTTAGTAAATTGACTAAAGCTGTCTCAAAACATACTCAGCGGTGCTGACCTAGAGACTGAGTAAAAGCATTAAAATTAAAATAAGTCAGCCTTAATTATTAAAAAGTTTAATTAGTTCCTAACCCCCCCTTGAAACTAATACCATCACGTTACACGGGACCAACAGTGATCCTTGGATATATCTCCCATTTATTACGAGTGATGAATGCTCAATGCAATATTAACTATTTTGTAATTACTTCGTGTGATACCCAACGCCTGCCCGCACACACCCTAGGGTCCTCCCTGTTATGGATCGTGTTTGAACAGAGTCAAAGTATCATACTCCATAATCCAGAATCACTAATTAACATTTCTTTGAGTCTGAGGATTACTTATACTTACTAATACCAATGTGATGAATATGTGACATAGGATAAATCCATCCATCCTGTTATCTCAAGTCGGGTCCCCAATCCTAATGAACTCCTTCACCAGATCCATGTAATTGTCCAGATATCTCTATATCTGAAGCTTGTGAGATCAGCTCTCTGTTCATAATAGAAGACACTATTACATGCAAGTCTCAACAGTATTATGTCAATCCTTATTTAAACATATTACTTGACTTGGGGTGGTTTTAGGTTTATTAGTTTATTATAATGTTTGGTCTCACTTCATGCTTGTATGAACACTTTATAATCACTTTAAATAAACTTTAGGATTTTCTTTTCTTTTATTTGACTTATTTAGTTCTTAAAAGATGATTACCTTTATATAGTTAAAAAGAACAATTCATTTAACATGTTTATATCCTAAAACAATTGTCTATAGGACATAAAACCCCAACATTTTTAAGTGTGGTTCACCGCCATCCTAGCCTATATTAGTTTAACTCATATTTGAGCTAAAACACAAAGGCATAATGAGAGTGGAGGTATATGAACTCATGCTCAACAAGTTTGATTACTAATTTAAAACTTAGAATGAAAGAAGATGAAGATGAAAAGAAACTTGAATTAATCGACCAACTTGAGACGGACCGGAGTCCGACGAATCCGCTCCAATGCCTAAATCAGTTTGTGATTAGGATCGAATTGAAGGGTATGAACTGTTGGTCCCGTGTAATTAGTTCCAAGGGGGGGGGGGGGGGTTAGGAACTAATATAACTTTTTCGTTTTAATTATGCTGACTTAATATAATTCCTTGACTTTCACAACTCAGTTTTGGTCAGCACAGCCGAGTGAGGCGTAAGACAGCTTTAGTCAGATACTGACTAGAGCTGTTTTACTTGCAAGTTGGGAAATGACACTTTTGTGATCAGCTTCCAACTCAGCACTCTGTTTTACTCAGTGTCACCTTAAACAATTTATATACTGAGTAAATATAGCAAGCAACATATACAGATATATATAGAGAGAGAGTTAGAAGTTACTCAGCACGACTTATCCTGGTTCGGCCTCTCCGCCTACGTCTAGTCCCCAGAATCCCTCAGGGCTTTTTCAATCCAATACTGAGCTCTTTAAAGGTAGAGCACAAACCGTTTACAAGGCAGTTGAATATGCAAGAGTACCGTCCTCTATTCGTCTACTCAACTCCTACTAAGTGCTATAACCGAACACCTAAATTTCTCTACCGCTGAGTGCTTAAAACCGAGTACTCAGCACCACTCTCTCAGTTTTACAATTGATACAAACTTGTTCTTTTTCAGACAAAGAACACTTTAAATGATTACAAAATCAATCTAGCTTTTACACAAAAATGGAAATTTGGTGTAAGATCTTTTTCTTGTTTTGGTGTGCTTTGTATGTTTTCTCTTTTTCTCTTGTATATCGACAAAAGATCCAAGAAGTGTACTTGTCCTTTTATAGATGAAATCTAAAGACACAATCATTTGAATTTCGGATCTATCCGTTGAAATCAAACGGCTCTTTGCTTGCGTCGTTGTTCTGGTCAGCTTCAGATTTGCAGGCCAATCCTGTCGTCTGAATTCGGCAGGCACCAGGCTTGTCTTCTTCTCGCAGGTTTGTCTTCTAGCACAAATTTCGTCTTTTAGCTAGCGGACAGTTGACCCATGCGTCTCGAAACTGTATCCATGCATATTTCCAAAGCTTTCTGATTTAGCACAGATCTCTGTCGAATCTTGTCTTTTAGCAATCGGATCATTGGTGCTGTCCTGAAAAACACACAGCTTGACTTTGATAGCCGTTGTTGCTATTTCCGATACTGAGTTGCTTTTTCACTCAGCTTCATTCTGCAAGATATAGTTCCGAAGAAGACTTCTCTTCTTTCATGCTGAGTTGCTTTCTACTCAGCTTCTGAGATCAGCTTCATTTGTAAGCTTCGATACTGAAGAAGTCTTTTCTTCTTTCGTACTGCGTTATTCTTTACTCAGCCCGTGCTATGTTATCATGCTGACTAAGTTCTGTCTTACTTGATTCCTATTCTTATAAATATTTTTATACTTAACATTGAACAAACCCATTAGTACAATTAAATCAAAGCACTTAAATTTAATTGTCTTAATCATGGATTAACTTAAATCATTTTGTCAAATCAAAATCATGTGGAAAGGTGTTTAGTTGTGAGATAGTAGTTAACGTACCGTGTCTTGTGTCAATACCTATTTATTTATAGGTTTTTTAGGTTAAGGTTGTCACCTATTTAGGAGTCATTATGAGCTTAGGATTCCGTATCCTTCAAGGATTCCGAATCCTGGGAGGGAGGAATCTTTTATCTCATAGGGTTCTAGAAGATTCATTGGTACTAGGAGGTCAGAGCTCCGATAATTGTCTTGGTTCGACATCTTCCGCACGTGCCTTTTAGCTTTAAAAAGGGCGGAACTGATGTCATTCAGGTGATGTCATTTTACATGATATCAACATGTGTTGCATTCTTAAAAAACAATTATCATGAAAGAGAAAATAACTATAGTGAGGTTGAAATTGAAATTGAAATTTTCATCTAAAATCCTAATTCAATGCAAATGTATTTTAATGGACCGAAATTAGACAATTACATCATTAATGGAAGATGAGTTTTCTTCATGTGTCATTTTATTTTCTTGCTATCCTCCTACCGCATTTTAAGCATTTAATAAGGCTTGAAAGTCCACATCTTATGCTAATGCAAAAAACATATCGTCCATTAATGAGATTTGAAATCGCATCATCTTGTAAATGTTAGGCGTGAAATTATATTGTTTTATACGTAAAGACTAAAGATGCTCTCCCAAAATAACCGCATGGATAAGTTTGTAACTTATCACTGTTGTTGTTAAGAGGGCAATTGTGAAATAAATTTTAGAGACCCCATATTGTGCAATTATTAAAAGGCGGTGATTGAAAAAAAAAGTGAGACGATGTGTATTTTTATGGATTTTCGGTTCTATTTTAGCATATTGTATTTTTGTTTTGCGTACATGATTAATTTTAAATTCACAGATATGAGATAAAAATTATTCAAACATATAATTTTTAACAATTAATATTTCAATAGTTATTATATTGTAATATAATTGAAATGAGCTTTGAATTATTTTTTTTTAATCGGATGGCCCTATAAATAAGAGATCCTAGGCAGACGCCTAGACTGGCTCCCCTAGAGCCGTCACTGCATGTAGTTAATTAATTCTTGTTAGTGGCGGAGTCAGAAATTCATACCTAGGGGTTAATGCTAGCCATGTGGTTTGGAGAAAATAATTTTTTTAGCCTCTGGCATGCTGAAACTTTGTCGTTTTTGTGTGTTGGTTAAAAGTTATAACATTTTTTATTTTTTTTATTTTTAGTTATAAATTTTTTTTTATAATTTTCATAAATTAGAATCGAATTCAAATTTTTTTTAGCCTCCAGCATGCTGAAACTTCACCGTTTTTGTATGTTGACTAAAAATTATAACAATTTTATACATTTTTATTGATTTTCAGTTATATATGTTTTTTAATTTTCATAAATTAAAATTGAATTCAGAAATTATTATTTGAGTCTCAAAATAAGAATTTTTTTATGGAATAAAGATATAATAAATTTTTTAAAAATAAAAGAGATATAATAAAAATGAGTGGAAGATGTTACGAAAATAAAAAGTACATTGAAAATAATTAATAATAGTAATATAGTTAATTCAAAAAAATAATAGTAATATAATTATATAATTATTGAGAAAAATAAAGTTCAAATAAATAAGAAATTTATAAAATAAAATTAATATCGTTGGATTTTGGTTTAAACCAACTCAATTACTTTAAACTATTAAAATAATACTAAATAGATTAAATATAAACAATACTAGGAAGCTGCAAGAGAAGCAAATAGTGATAGTCGGTAGCAGGGGACTTAGGTGACCCGAATTCTGACTCCACCTCATATTTTTCTATAGGGAAAATTACAAATCTGGGTCAAATGGGAAGCCCATTTACATATTAAACCCATTTACTAATTCTACTACATATTTAGACTGATTTTGTGTGACTTTCCAAAAATACCCCTGACCTTCCCACTTCCACCACTCGTGAATCACCGCTCCCCCCTATCTCCTTGGTTATGCGAAAAGTTGCTCATGCATTAATGATTTCAAGACTTTTGATCTTCCTTTCTTCCTTTAAATTGCACGAAATCTGCACCATTTAGTCAAAATCATAATGAATTTCTCTTTTTCATCTCTTCATCTCTTGATTTTGCAACTTCCCAACCCTAGAAAACGAGTAAATGGGTTTTCATCTTCCTGTTCGTTGCTTGGTTTCTTTCTTCTTGTTACCATCAAAGAAATGGTTTTTCTACGTTATTTCCTTCGTTCTTCCCATGTTATCATATTGTTATTGTCGCTTTTGGGGGTGAAAGGGGCGAAAAATGTAAGTATCTGTTTTTTTTCTGCTTTTTTTCATGAATTCACTTCGCAATCGATGGTTTCGCTAAGCTTTGCGAAGAGAACGAGCCTGGAAAGTGATGATCTACTTCGTGAATTGATGATTTCGCGAAGTTCTGCGAAGAGAAAGAGTGAAACGTATGGATCTACCTCGCGAATCGATTAGTTCGCGAAGTCTGCGAGTAGATCCTCACGTTTCAGACCTCGCAGACTTCGCGAAAGCATCGATATGCGACGTAGATAGTCACATTTCAGACCTCGCAGACTTCGCGAAAAAATAGATATGCGAAGTAAAATCACCTCTTTCCCTGCACATTTACATTCGCATGCTTCGCTAATTTTCATTTCGCGAAGCCAAAATCGTCCTTTTTCATAACTAACACGGTTAATTTTTTCTGTAGATGGTTGAATACGTAACATCCCTTTCTGGAAGGCGGCGTACTGGGCTGCAGGGAAGATGATTTTCCTTCCTGTATAGGGATGAACTTCCCCAAGATTGACACATTCACTCCTGAAATGATTCGTTAGGAGAGGTTGTGTCAATCTCGGGGTGCACCATGGGACACGTCCATCCCATGGTGCCAATCTTCAAAGTGGACCTAACTTAATCCGGTGCCAATTTTGAAGCGGATGCGTAATCTTGGTACCGAATTAGTTAGTTTCACTTTAAAATGATTGGTTAGTAGAGTTCATTGTGGCAATCTTGTTGTAAATTTTGATAATGTTATGATTTGAATGTTGTTATTGTGGCAATCTTGTTGTAAATTTTGATAATGTTATGATTTTAATGTTCGAATCCGTTGTTGTTTGCCAATTTTTGTTATATACCACTTCGCGTATTAGCTTCAAATCATATCCAGCATTCGCATATGCGAACTAAATTCATCAAGCAAAACAAACTTCAGCTTCGCAGGCTTCGCATATGCGAACTAAATTCATTAAGTAAATCAAAACATTAACTTCGCAGGCTTCGCATATGGGTGAATATGCGAAGTCAGACGGGATGGGGCGAGCTCCGCGTAAATATTGAGGGTATTTTTGGAAAGTCACACAAAATCAGTCTAGATATGTAGTAGAATTACTAAATGGGTTTAATATATAAATGGGCTTCCCATTTGACCCAAATTTGTAATTTTCCCCTTTTTTTTATTGCAAAACAACTCATATTGATCCAATTATTATCTGGGGAGCAAACTTGCTCCAATAAACATTACTATATAAAAAAAATCAGTGTTAAATTGAATTGTAAAGTTGACAAAGAGATATTAATTCAATTCTGATAATATTTAACAAATTAATCTAAGGTCTTGTTTGATAAACCACTTAATTACTTAAATTAAAATATTAAACACTTATTTAATTTAAGTGCGTTTGATAACGGTTGTTCCTCTACCACTTAAATTAGTTAATTAAGTGAAAAACCACTTATTTTGATAAGTCAAAATATTTAACTTAACATTTTAAGTTAAACAATATCAATTAATATTTTTATTAAAGCTACATCATTCAATACGTTCAGCACTTATAATATTCAGCACTTAAAATCCAGTACTTATTTTTTCAGTTTTATCAAACAACACCTAAATTTAACAAATTTTTAAGTATAAAATTAATTGTATTTAATTTTTATGTTTATAAGAACTAAATTAATATCTCCTTCCGGCTATTTTGAAGCGCAGTCCGAAAACTGATTCTTCGGCCGTCACGCTACGCCAAAACTTGAGAAACCATTGGCTTTACTGGGTAAGGAAATGCACGGTCGGCCTCGTAATCCTTCTAAACCAGTCGACGAAGCAGCTTCTGCTGCCAAAGCCGAGAAGCTTCGGCTTCTCCAATCTCAGTTCCTCTCCTATCACCACCAGAAAATGTATTTTCATTCTTTTCTTTCCTTCTTCTTTACTCAGTTGATCCATTCTTTTCTTTTTTTATTGATGTTTCTTTATTCAGTTATACTAAGGAAGCTGTTGAGCTAAGCGCCAAGCTTGTTGAATTGAATCCAGAATGTTACACTGCTTGGAATTATAGAAAGTTCGCCGTTGAAAACAATCTCACTCAGGCTGGCTCCGATCCTAGCTCTGTAAAGTCGATTCTCGATGAAGAACTTCGAGTTGTGCGTTTCTCTTTACTATCTGTGTGGTTGCTGATTATATGATCAGCCTATTGTATGGTTAAATTAATTTTATTTCTTAATTGCTAAATTTTAGTTAGTTTAGATCCTGGAAGCAAAAAACCTACCATCATTTGTATATTTAAATGAATTATGCGGTTTTCTTAAAAATTCATAGGCTGATGAGGTAAATGTTGCAGGTAGAGAGAGCTCTGCGGCAGAATTTCAAGTCGTATGGGGCATGGTATCATCGTAAATGGGTGCTAAGTAAAGGGCATTCCTCAATGGAGAAGGAGTTGAGGCTTTTGGAAGAGCTTCAGAGATCCGATTCTCGGAATTTTCATGCATGGAGTTACCGGAGGTGAAGACTTGGTTGCTAAGTGTTCTTATTTATCCTGTTCTTAGATAAGATATCTGCATTGTGCATTTCGGATTCTTATTATAACGGCTATATTGTCTAGATTCATTGCAGCATTGATGAAAAGATCGGAGGAGGATGAGTTAAACTATACCACTAATATGATTGAGGCTACTATCAGTAACTACTCTGCATGGCACAATCGAAGGTTTGATTATTAGTTTTGTTTTTAAACTGAGAGAGTTTTTGAATCGCTTCAGCCGCTGAAACTAGAATTGAATACTGAATTGATGTAACCAGGATAGTTGCACCTTGTTTAATTCCAATCTAATTATACTGGTGGTATTAATAGTGACCTGGATTTTGGAGGCATAATGTTCATGGTGCTTGCTCATTTTGAAGGATGATTTTCCATAGATTTAATTGTGATATTGTCTATTCATCATGCTCTTATTATGTTCCTACCAATGTTGGGCTAATGAGAAATTTAAATTATGTTCCTACCAATGTTGGCCAATGAGAAATTTAAAATTTTTTGGAACTGTCCAAGCACACATAGATATATCGTTTTCAGTTGCATGTTCTCTATGTTAACTTAATATCCAATTTCAAAAAGAAATATTTTAATGACAAACCCAGAATGTTTAAGATTCAATTCTCATCATTTGTAACATGTGCTGATAATATGATGTCTATTTTGTTGGAAACCTGTATTAATTATGTTACCTTGATGAATATTGTGCAGTGTACTTCTATCTAATTTATTGAAGAAAAATGTTGAACGTTTTTCAAAAAAAGATGAGGTTTTAATTGAAGAGTTTGAATTGGTAGGCCAGGCTCTTTTTACTGACCCAGATGATCGAAGTAGTTGGTTTTATCATCGTTGGCTTCTTCAGCATACTGTTAAGAATGACGCTCCTCTGCTTGTTTCTTCATGGCCTGCTCATGGTTCCGATATAATTCTATCAGGAGATAGGAGCCCAGAAAGTTGTGCTTTTCTTCGGTTGGATAAATTCCAATTTCCTTCAGGAAGATTTCCCCTCATTCTTTATTTCAGTCAGGCGGTTGAAGGTGTGAACTCATCCACAGTAGCAATAGCATCCAGATTTAACTCAAATGATACGCTTATATGGAATCCTCTTTCAACCAATAGCTCTAGAGCTGCTCAAGTTTGGGTTACATGGTTAAATTTTCCTGATTCGGATCCTCATTCATTTGAAGAAAATCATATAAAGGTTACTGTGGGACACTGTCAAGGAATCATTTCTTCTAGTGGATTTCACTATAGCAATATTTCTGATTTTGTATTTAAAGTGTGTGTACAACCAGTCAAAACAGAATTTGTGGAAGGAGTAGTTATAGAGAAGATTTCATGGATAGATGAAAATTTTCTTCTTTGTGAGCCTCATTCTGTTGAATCAAATCTACTTGCTTTACTTGACCATTCAAGTGTGAAGGATGAACATGAGACTGCAGCTACTATATGGCAAGCTAACATTATAGCAGAAGAGATACAAAACTTCCGTGAGCTGTCTGACTGGTAATCCTGTTTTATCTAATGGGTAATTCCTAAATTTGTGAACACTGTATTATTATTAACCATGCATCTGTGTTTTTGCTTTTCTTTTTGCAGTAAACTCGGAAAGCTTACACTTGCTAGGCTGTTGACTGCACATGATGCATTATTTGGTTCTAGGAAATTTCCCAACTCTGAAGAAGTCCTTAGACTATATAAAGAGTTAATGAAGTTGGATCCATCACATTCTCAATATTATAAGGATGAATACAACTTGGTTTTATTGGAACAGGTGCTTTCTTTTTCTTTCAAGTTTCAAGTAAGAAGGATAGATTTTTTAGCCTCGTGTAATACATACCTATGAATGTTGGAGTGCTAAAGACTAGTGAATTACAGTTTCAGTTGCCTTGTCTACTTTGTTGCTGTTAAACTACTTGATACTTGATAAGAAAAACATCATACTAGTTAACGAACTTCAGTCTCATGTGTCATAGCAGACAAATTATTGCTTTTTTTTTTTGTTTACCCTGTCTCTTTAATTTCAGCTTGACCAACTCGCTATTACATCATGGGGAAACATCAAATTAATTAATAAATTTTGTTTTCATGTAATATGAGGAATCATCAGTGTCTCATTAGAAAACTCTCAGAGCTTTTTGGCAAATAGAATTTGGTCGTTGCACATAATTGAGCTTGTCATCCCATGTATAATTTTGAATCAAAGAGTTTTGTTTAAGGTAAACCGGAATGAGTTTCAAGTCTTTTTCTTCGTTACTAAATTTTTATATTAGGTGAGTGGATTCTCACTTTGATTATGCAGGTGATGTCCAGGAGGGAGTCTGTGCTGAGCCACTGCTTTCACTATAGTGATTTGACTTCACTGAGAAGGGGCTACCCGATATGTTTACGACTCCATAAATTATCATTGTCACGAGTAGGGTCTATTGACAAATTATTGTGGGTCCAAATGCTAGATCTGAGTCACAATGAACTCAAATCTATTGAAGGTAGTCTGTTTTCACAAGTTAGACAGGTGTTCAAGGAATTCCCTCTTTCTGAACTGCATATATTGTTCTGAAATCAAGTCCTTTTCTGTGGTTCTTAATTTTTTTGTTTACATATATATATGTTGCTATCAAATTTATTGTATTTAAGTAACATGGTTTAATGAAGCATCAACAAAAAAGCTCTTTCTTTCATGATTCATTATAGTTCTTAATGAGTTCCCCTGTATTCTTGATTGGTAAATAAAAGATCTCGTACTTCTTTAGTAATGGATAATTTTTGCAGGATTGGAGGCTTTGCAGTTACTTTCTCATTTGAGTTTGAGTAAAAACAAACTCGCTAGTTTTTCTGCTTTGGAACCTTTGAAGCATTTGAAGTCATTGAAAGTGCTGGATATTTCACACAACGAGATAGGTGCACATGCTATTGACACAACAAGGTACCTTTGCTCTTCTCCTTTATCTCATTCAGTGGGAAGTGAATGGGGACAGGACAAAAATGGGATAGATGTTGTCAGTTTTACAAATTATTGGGAAGCCATCTTTGTATTGAAAGGCTTGAACTTGACACAATTAGATGTGGCGGGGAATGCAATTTCTGATGAAAAATTCAACTTATTTCTCGCTAAGATTCTGCCTAAACTTAAGTGGGTTGATGGTGTACAATTGGACTGAATCTGATGTTTACATATATTTTACTTTTCCGCTCTCATTTGATGGGAAGTAAGGTATTGGATTCTGATGGAGAGATAATGATAGCAGATGGGGAGATTGTGAAAGTACTTTACGGTTTATACTATTAAGATACCAACAATGTTCACATGCACCTTAATGACCAAATGAATTTGGTCCTTCACCGTTAGATATAGGCTTATTAAATCTAAGCCCTAGATGCGTTGATTCTCAACCAAATTTTACATGGTCATTAAGGTCCATGTGATCAAAACCGATTAAGATACATCTCTTTCTTTTTATTTTCATTCGCTTCCCTCAAAACTGTAGTTGCTGATAATTGTTTGGCTGCTTTATTCGTGCTGCATCATTGTCTTGCTTATCTTGATTGTTTTGTAAGAGGTTTACAATAGATTGTTTGGGAGGAAAAACTAATGATTAAAAGCCTTGGAAATGTAGTCTAATTCCCATTGTTGTTATTCAAACATTAGAACTTAGAATTGCTTTTCCTGTTAAAGTGAAAAAGTTTCTATGTTCTTTGTTTCGACAGAGATCCTTTTCCTAAGCAAAGAGACTTTTCCTTCTAGATGATAAATTTTTTTCATGCTGTGTGGATGAACTGATGTGGCTGATTTTTCTTATTGAATAAAAATGCACTTGGTTTCTTCTGTCTGTCTACTCCCTTTAAAATCTGACATGTTTGATTTCACTTTTCTGAATATCTCTGCGGGTGCAGATCCCAACTTGAAGCTTAATGAAAGACAAAGAGGAACATAGATAAAATACAAATATTTTGCTAATTCCGACAATGATTTTTGACTTAAAAATGAAGCTGTAGAGCTTCCAGAATTTGATGCATCCATCAACTACTGCTTAATATTTGCATGCCAGTTTCAACTGAGAATTAGATTCAAAACAACCCGAAAATCCCAGCAGATAAAAAGATAGATACACCTGGGAGAAAAAAACTAGTCACTATCAGTGGAAGGAGGGATTCTGCCGCAAACAGAAAAGGATTGAAAGTTATATATAGGAGGATGAAGAAGCAGAAAAGGATTGAAAGTTATATATAGGGAAATGATGAGCCAAAGACAGTAATAATAGCCATTCCCTTATTTAGTTTTGGGGGAATCCAACTAGAATTTTCAGTTTCCACTTCTGGGCTGGGTAAAAAGAGTAGGGGAGTCCATACTCACTCGCCTATTGTGAAAAAATCTTACTTTGAAGAAAGTGAGAGACCCATCATCACGAAAGAGACCTTGCTTTTCCTGCATCAATATCAAAAGAACCATCAAAATTAAGCGATAATCATTAAAGATATTGAATTTTGCCACTTCCACAAATACCAACACAATAAAGGACCAAGCAAAATGTAGGGATTAAATGAGAAGAGAGATTAATAGAATCCACTTATTGAATCATAATAGGAACTCTATTATTTAGACATATCAATTAAACTTGAAACAAACAAAATTACAGTAAAGAGTATGAATACAATAAAGTGAAAGTAAGTTGATGATGTGGAAACCACTTCTAATGGTAACAAACAACAAACTATGTCTTATATCCTAACACCCACTCCTCAAGTTGGGATTGTTATAACTAACAATAGTAACTTGATCAAAGCATAATGCATCTCAAAACTGGATAAATTCTTGGTGAGCAAATAAGTTAATTGTTCTTGAGTTGCAACAATTGGTGTACCAATGAAACCTTGCAAAAGATATTCATGGACCACATGATAATCATTGTCAATGTATTTGACCTTCTCATGAAATAGAACTCTTAGATATGAATTGGAGCTTTAACTATCAACTTAAGTAAAAGGTAAAGTTATAGTATCAGATCTTCCGATCTTTCTCCAATCTAATACAGATTTTTAGTTCAAGTAGTTTCATGACATGATATCAGAGTCTCTTTGACCAAATGATCCATGATTTGAATCTCGGATATCTCATTTGTTGATTAAATTACAGGACATGGTAATATGGGTTTATGTTGTGCAAGCTTCAAGCCCATTGGACATTTGCATGCGGGGGTGTGTCAGATATTATTATATTAGGCATTTAACTATCAATTTAAACTTTTAGTTCAATTGGTTCCAAGACAATAAGGTTGATAGAAATAACTGATTGCTTGTCACACTTAAGTGGAATAGGCAGCTTAACATGAATCCTAAATTCAGGTAACAAGTAACTGATCCACTTCAACTCACAAACAGTGGTAGCCATGGCATTTTATTCAGCTTCAGCATAAGATTTATTAACTGTCAATTGCTTCTTTGATTTCTAGGAAATCAAACTCTTTTCAAACAAAATGCAATAGCCAATTATTATATTTCATGTGAGCTTGCACCTACCCCAGTCTGAACCATAGAAAGCAGTCAATAGGAATTATTATGAGCTGAGAAAAATAACCCCAACTATTTTGTGCCTTTTAAGTACTTGAGAACATGCACAATAACATCCCAATGCATCTGAGTTGGTGCATTCATGAATTGACTCAATTGTTGAGTTATGAATGCAGTATCAGGTCGAGTAAAGCCTAAATATAGAAGTCTGTCAATCATTCTTCTATATTTATCAACTTCAGGTAAAGATGGGTAAGTTAAATTAGGTTTTTCTAGATGAATACCATAAGCAAATGGACTAGACACTGGTGTTGCTTCACTTAACCATGCATCTTTTAGTAAATCAACTATGCATTTGCTTTGAGATAACATGATACCAATTGGAGGCCTTTGCAATTCAACTACAAGGAAGTACTTGGTATGTCCAAGATCTTTAATGGTGAAAATGATGTGAAGTTTATGTTTAACTTCTTCAATCTGAGTAACTAAAGAACTAGTAAGCAACATGTCATCAATATAAATGACAATGGCAAGAAAATGTCCATCCATTTGTCTTCTAAACAAGCAGTAATCATGCATAGACTTAAGAAAGCCTAGTTGTTGCAAAGAATGTGTAAAAGCTTTATACCACTGGCATCCAGCTTGCTTCAATCCTTAAAAGGACTTGGAAAGGTTGCAGACTTGCCCTTTCTGCATTTTAAGATGGCATATATATGGTACCATATAAATGTCTACATTTACATAACCATGTAGATAAGCATTATTAACATCTACTTGGTGAATTAGCTAGGCATTGGCATGTGCAATTGCAATAAAATAACATGATTGTAACTGTTTTAGTTACTAGAGAAAAACTATCAGTATAATTTACCATATACTTCTGAACATAACCTCTTGCCACTAACCTTTCCTTGTACCTCTTAACATTGCCATCTTCATTACATTTAATTCTAAACAACCATTTCGAAGATATAGGTTTCTTTCCTGTTGGTAACTCAATAAGAACCCATGTTTCATTATAGCTATTTAATTCTTTAATATTAACAGTATTTGCTAAATAGGAAGTTTGACATGGTGACTAGAGAGAGGTCAACAAAATTCACTACAAAATCATTTAATCTGTGGTGGTTTTGAGATCCTTTTAGTATGTGTTGTGATAGGAGGAAGTTCAGGTGTGGGAGAGACTGAACTTATATTATGATGAGAAATAGGATGTGTGGTTTCATATAAGGACTTTGGTGTTATGAAAGTATTTAGAATAAAAGTTGCATCCCTGGAAACACAATTTAATAAAAATGAATGTCTCTATAAACACAAATTTGCAGTATATCTAAGTTGAACACATTACTTCCCTTTTGTCCTAATGATATGTCTAATTATAAGCCTTGACTGGAACTTATCCTTATAAGCTTGAGTATATGTAATGTAGCACCAACATCTAAAGCTTTTAAGAGCATTATAATTAGGTTCTCTTTGATAAAACTTCAAATAAGGACTATGCTATTGAAGAATTTTAGTTGGAAGTAGGTAGCATGGAGCATAACTTTTTTTTATCTGTAATGCCATATTATTGAAATAAATTCTAAGTTGCATGGCTTGCAAACTATGTGAAGTTGTCTGTTGTAACCTTCAAAATAGTGGCATTGAATTGTGTCTTAATGAATTGAAAGAACATCTGAAGCAATATAGGAACCTTGTCTTTTGTATTAAATGAAAAATTCCATGCGAGTCTTGTATGATCATCCATCAACTAGAGTTAAGCACCAGTAAGAGATATATGCTTATACGGACCCGAAACATCCATTGGGCCGCAATTGAACCACGGTTGAACCTTTAACCATTGGGCCTCTATTTTTTCCGGATTTTGACAACCATAGTCATTCTCACCAAAGGGTTGGTTAATGTCCTTCCATAAGGAGGGAGCTCATGTAGCATAGAAAAATGCTTCAGGAAATTGGTTAGAAATGTTGTTAATAATCCAGGAATAAAGTAAACTATCAACAAGCAGACAAGAAAAATAAACAAAATTAATGGAAGCAATATTAGAAGTCATCTCCTCATAGAAAAGCATGGTATATATAATCAGATAATCTGCAGTATGAGAAATAAACATAATGACCTCTAATTCAGACTTTCAAGCATCATCATGTTATTAATGTATGTCGACACTGTAAATACTTCCATTTTCCGGAAGGGAAGTTCTTTCTGCCAAAAACATTTTTGAAATTATGATAACAAAACATGAGATATATCAGAATGTTTGATCCTAAACCCATACTGAATTTATTGATATTTGAAATTTGGGAGAAAAGTTGTTAAACATCAAGACATAGCTAGAGGGAAACAATCAAACAAAGTGAAATGCAGGTTGATTTCTCATCCGAAATTTCACCAATACTACCAATAAAATTAAAATTAAAATTTGTTATAAGCATAGCTACACCAATAAAATGTTGCAATTTTTTTATAGAAACTATATTTGAACTAATACTCTTTTGACATTTGACATTTTTAATGTTTTAAACAACACGCTAAAACACACCAAATCGACGATGTTTTAAGAACGGAGACTAAAACAATTTTGCCCAGTCTTTAGGGGCTGGACTTTGAAAAATTACCTCCAACCGCATGGGTAAAATTAACCCTCCATGGTTCCGGCACTGCTTATCTGGTATAAATTATACCAAAACGGAACCTAATTAATTTGGAAGAGTTGGTAAACGGAAATTCATTCCAAATGTTTGTTAAAAAAAAAGTGGTATAGATATACAGTAGATTTTGCTTGTATTATCAGAATTATGCAATTATAAACATGAAGGAATTAAACTGTGAGTTGTCACAGGCCAGAGATTTTGTATATTACAAGTTGCAAAACAAAATACATAGATCCCGAAATCCATTAGATTCGGAAAATAGCTGAAAACTAGAGAAGCAGCAGCTTTTAGAAATCCTATACAAAATAAAATAATGAAGGGAACATGCATTTAAAACTACTTGACGTACTATCTATATAATATAATGCCTGCCTGCTTGGGTTAGATAAGCAACAAACCATAAAAGGTTCAGTTAGTAGCATCCTATAAAGGCTAGCAATTACACATTCTAAGAGTGCTATAAATATTGTTCTACACCAATTATTTTTAAAAGTTGATCACTGTCCACCCATTTGTATCAACTGAGCTGGGGACTTGAGCAGCTTCTTCAAAGTTTCAACTATCTTACCAAAAGATGGCCGCTCACTTGGCTCACTGCAATTCAACATAACTACCCATTATAAACAGCACAAATGTGAATGTGAATGTGTAGTATCACTGGATTGCTTACTCGGCCCAACAAGATTCCATGAGAGATGCCAACACGGGTGAGGTATTCTGCGGTATGGTCAACCTTCTGTTCTGGAATGCTACAGCTCCAACCACCTATCCAAAAAAATATCAAGGATAACGAGGATCAGTCTTGATCACATGCACCTTAATGAACATGTAGAATTTGCTCATTCACCGTTAGATCTGGTTTATTAGAATCGTAAGGTGGAGATTCAAAGCATCATGAGACTTAGATTTAATAAGCCTATATCTAATAGTGAATAAGCAAATCCACTTGCTCATTAAGATGCATGTGAAAATTCTTGTAACGAGGATAATGACATATAACAAGAGAAGGAAGGTCCCATTTTACCTGTGCAGGACCAAGTCCATTCCAAGGTTGTTGCATAGTTACAAGCTCCCATAGAATCACTCCAAAACTGTAGACATCAGATTTCTCATTTGATGGCTCTCCCCGAAGGAACTCTGGAGCCATCCACTCTGGCTGAAAATCAAAGCAACAAGTTACATGCTCATCGATGCACATTCAAGTAAATTTTCAACCTGCAAAGATATTGTGCTGTCTCACAACTAAATAGCACCGGACAAATCATAACTAATTCCCTTATTTTAAGTAACTTGCAGAAAAAGCGACGACTAGACTTACCGTTCCTGCTACTGATTTTGAGGATATAAATGTGTTCGCTTTAAATCTAGACAACCCAAAATCACAAACCTGAGACATATATACAAGTGTAAGCATAGATTCATCATGCTGCCCAGAAGCAAAATACTGCTAAAAAATATTTGATACTATACCTTCACTGTCCAGTTTTTATCAACTAACAAATTTGGAGATTTAAGGTCCCAGTGAACAATAGGAGGTTTCAGACAATGAAGATAATTGACGCCTTTAGCCTGTTTCAGTAAAACACTAAATATTCTACCATTTACAGACCAAATAGAAACAGATGATCATAAATTACAGACCACATCCAATGCTATGCGTAACCGCCTCCTGTGATCCATGATTTCCCCAGCAGATGGCCTATGTATGAGACGGTATAAGCTACCCCTGTTCCAGAATACATGTTAGACATCAATTTCTTTGTGCATGGAAGATAAGTGTTAACCGAGTTACCCTTACCTTGGAAGGTACTCTGTCACAATTGACAGATGAGGACGCTTTGTAACAGCACCCATGAAGAGAACCACATTTGGATGCCGGACACGTTTCATAATTGCAACCTGAAAAAATGTTCTAACTATAAAAATAGTTGTAGCACATTTGCATTTCCCGAAATTCAACCAGTTTTAGAACTATTGAAGGTTGAGGTCAGGGGTTAAAGTTTCAACTGGAATTGAACTGAGGAAACATAAAAGTTAGTCCAATCAGCTAATAACTAATGTAAGTAGCTACAAGCTAACAGCTAAACTCTATTTGCCAAACAAGACCATAAAATTTTTATTATCAAGAATCAAGCAAGAAAATCATGAAACTTTTTCTACCATAAAAAGGGCGGCCCGGTGCATTACGCGTCCCCGCTGAGCGAGGGTCCGGGGAGGGGTCCCACCACAAGGGTGTACTGGGAGCAAGTCTTCCCCTACCAATTTATTTGGTAAGAGGCCGCTCCTAAGACTCGAACCCGTGACCTCTTGGTCAAACTTTTTCTACCATAATAACTAAAATAAGAACATCCCCATGAAACTTTTTTTAAGACTATAGATTTCAAGACAAGGAAAACATCAGATGACAAAAGGTTGAAGTGTGACAAGGATGGATAATGTTTGACAAATCCTATAGATTCTGCCAAAGAAAACGATGGAAATGGAAATAACAACAAAAATAATACACTACCAACAGAAACAATGATCATATTCATCAATGACATGAATCCCATCATTTATGGATAACAATAATCACCTCTCTTAAGAACTCTTTCAACTGATCATCATGAAAATCCTGAACCATTAATACCTTGACAGCTACATCCTGCATTATCACAAGATAAATTATTTGCTGGAGAAGACCAAAACTAAGTCTTGCCAGATATATATAAATATATAAAAATGAATTAAGAGAGCCATTTACAATGGAAGGAAACATTTTTTTTATTTTATTCAATTTAAACAGTAATTAATCCAATAATACTTTTACTAGGGAAAGAACATAATAAATTACTGAAACATAATACAAAAATGCAGACAGTTGATCAAAAAATTACACTTCTAAAATGGTGAAGTGCATACTACAATCAAATCTTTGAAGAGCTCCAACCATATTCGAGATTGTCTATAATTTTGTAAGTTGGAAAGCAGAACTGCAATTAGCATAGATAATGTATTACCTATATGTAAAACATTATTAAAAAACCAGCTGGTTATACTTCTAATTATGCACGTTAAAATTCCCAATAACCTATTGAAAAGCTTAGACGTTCATTAACTGATCATACAAATATTAAGTCGCAAGGCTTCATGCACAAATACATGTTGAAAGAACATAATTCTTCAGTAAGACGCATCAACAGCTAAGATAGATCATGCCTCATATAATAATAATAATAAAATGTAGTCCAATAACGACTACGAGTTAAAGCAAGATATTTTCAATATTGAAGATATACCGATCCATGCCATTCAGCTCGATGCACAGTCCCAAATGAGCCTGAAAAGATACAAGAGAGTAATATATATTTGCCTTATATATGTAGAATGTAGAAACACTTGAATATTGAACAACCAATATGGAAGCAGTAAAGGATGTACCAGCCCCAACACGCTCCTTAATATGCAATTCATCCCATGAGATCTCAAGCCAATCCATTGCAAGAGAAGGTTCAAGAGTCACATATCTCGGATTGGACAGACCTGATCCGCCTTGATTGTCCACTTCCTTGAGCTCTGACTGACTGGATAGGTCCAATGCAGTTTGCTTGACAACACTGTTATTCATTGAAGTTCCAGACATCATAATCTCCTTCTTGTAAGTTTGTTTTATTACAACTGAAGCAGAATCATTGCTAGAACATTCATGAACAGATTGCCCTGCTTTATCTTGTTCTTTTGTTAAAGGCATTGAAATCAGAGATGACTCCTCTCTGAATGAGGCTTGTTTAAGAGTCCCTCTTATTTG
The DNA here is from genome assembly GCF_963576675.1 of Euphorbia lathyris. Classification (NCBI taxonomy): domain Eukaryota; kingdom Viridiplantae; phylum Streptophyta; class Magnoliopsida; order Malpighiales; family Euphorbiaceae; genus Euphorbia; species Euphorbia lathyris. Next base: position 65,511,647 of record NC_088915.1, read on the forward strand.
TCGGCCTTCCGGTCCCCTGCCTGCAAGAGGATTGATCTCCATGGTCAGATATATACAGTTTCAAATTAGCGTTTTGTAAGTCGGAGATATATTGATATCTAACATCTCTAAGGTTAGGACAGCCATAAGGATGAGAATAATATTACCATTCATTATATCATCAGTGAAAATGTTAATTGAAAACGATCACCAGATCAAATTCCATTTTTAACTATAGCATGCTAGACTAAAACCAGCAGGTAAGAATGTCTAAGTTGTTTAGATCATGTACAACATAAGATACAGCTAAAGTTGCAATTACGCTTTTACCACTAAATCATATAGCCAACCATCCCTGAGCCAACACTTTTCACCCATACAAAAACAATTACTTTAATTGATGTAGAACACGGCATACCCAAATATAGAGGATTTGCAGGAAAAGGAGAAAGCTCTGAGCCTTGAATTGGACAAATTGCATTATCCATGTAAAAATGTTGGAACCTTGGATGAGAAATTTGAAATGGTGAAGGAATTGAAGATAAGAACCCTCCATTGATAGTGGAATCTGGGCCGTGGACATTTCCTGGCTGCCCAACAAGATCGACCACATATTCCCTGTCAAGTACAATATAGCATGATAAAGGAAGAGAAAGAGCTGAGACTTTATTCTAAAAATATAATATGATTAATTTAATGATGACGTTTAGCTTAAATGGTATATATTTTGTAAACGTTAAGTTTAAATTCGTATTATTTTGTAAACGTTAAGCCTATATTGATGCTATTTTGTACATGAGGCCTAAATTGATGCTATATTGTAAACGTTAAGCCTAAATTGATATTATATTGTAAATGTTAAGCCTATATTGATGCTATTTTGAACGTTGAGCCTAAATTGGTACTTCCCCAAAAACCTTAGGCCTATTTTGGTACCTTATCCGTTTTTATTTTCACAAAATGGATAGCTAAGATGACAGTTATTGAACCTTGATAACTGTCTGTCGTCTTCAATTTTGACAAGGCAAGAAGACCTGTGATCTGCAACACAATACTTGCAGCCTCTAGCGATCCGGCATGGCAAACCTATACAGTCGGCCAATTTCTACACGTGCCAAAAACATTGCCATCAGCTATTATGTACAAAGCAAAAACCATATCTCCACTGCAGGTGTATGTGAAACCAAAAACACTAGTATTCTTAAGCACTAGACAATATTTTACCTAAAGAATGACTTATATTAGTTCAAACTTCAAATCATGAGATTAACAACGATAATGGATGTGAAGATTTGTTCAAAAAGAGTCTTATTTTGCTCTTTTACTAATACTATACAAATTGCAATTAATATGACGATAGAAAAGCACAAGAAGGGTGTCATACTGAATTAAAACGATAATAATTATGATGCACCTTGAATAGAATGGCGCGATGCCTGCAGAGTCCCATGGATAAGCTCCCGATAGGAAGCACATTACACTTATGGAAATCTTTCAATCTTCTGCTAACTACTTTCCAGCGTTTTTGAAGATCACCTTGCTCCACAGGGTAAGTTCCTCTAGAAATTAGATAAGAGCAAAGTAAATACAAATTATTTATGAGGTAAGTGGTAAGCAAAGACAAAAAAAAAATTAGGTTACCCCAAGCAAATAGCAACGAGCTTTCCCAATTGCTCAACCAATACCAACGTATTTTCGGAAGCACAATATATTTGGTGAGCTCTATCCTCAAGTTCCTTAAGGCGGGTGTCGCGACGCCCATCAAGGAGAACAACCTCTATTGATGTCTCAGTGGGTTCAATTTCTTTAAGAGACGGTAAAGATGGTGGCCGTTTTGCTTCCTCTTGATCATTGCACATCACCCATAGATACGGATTAATACCAATGATGTTGTAGAATCCATCTGATATCCTATCACTATATGATAAGCATCCGCTAACCTTAAAATATCAGACAAATAAAAAAACGTCAAACATGAATATAGTAAAAACAGTCTTGATCACATGCACTTTAATGAACATGTAGAATTTGCTCATTCATACCCAGAGACGATAAGAAACCATTTCTGAATCGAACATGAGAGGCCCGCCCTCCTGCAGAAGCACAACCTCATTGGCAAGACCAGATTGATAACTTAGCCTCTCAGCCAAAGCAAGCTGCAAATAGTATGTCTCTGCTGTCCTTTGCGCCATTGCACTATTACCAATCCTCTCTTTCTCGTCGTCCTTCTCCTCCAACAGCACATCCTGACACGTCGAAATAGTCGTCGGAGTGTCCTTAATATCACTCAAAAAGTTGGCATCTATTGTCGTCCCAGAGAACAAACTACCTGCATAACTACTCCCGCTGGATAATCTCGGCAAAGAAACTTGCCGGTCAAAGTTTCTGTCAACATTCCTCTCATTAACAACCTCCGGCTCCGGTGGAAGCAGAAGTTCACGATCGTCATCATCACATGATAATCTTTGCAACTTCACGTGAATAGCAGATTTCTCTGCTTTTTTCTCCGCCAGCCAATCATGAAAACTGGCAAGTTGCTTTTTCTTCTTTTTGAACTTGTCATCTTCACCACCGTATTGCTTCTCCTTTCTATGATACTTCTCGTCGTCCCTACTGGTGAAGAGATCGGATACATGAGCAGTTGTGGCTCTGGTTTTTGTTGGTGACCGTGGTGATGTGATACTGCTGCCAACTGTATTCGGGTTTTTTAGATGATCATTTGCGCTGCTGTCAATAGTATTATTGATTATCTTCTTCTTCTCATGATCCAACTGCTGCTTAGCAGATGCATCGAAACGATCAGGAAATTGCCTCGGAAAGAAGTAAGTCGTTCTATGAGGCATTTTTCAGGAACACCTGGTGCAGAGAACCGACCTTTGCCAATAAGTAACTCACAAACTCTGTCAACTTGGCTCTTATGATAACATTCAAAGAAAATTTAAACAAATTAATAAACTAACTGCACAACTTGGTAAAGATGGAAGAAAAATTGTTAAAATTATTTAATCAAAATTCAATTGTCTACCTTGATTTGCTTCTGCTAAAATCTTTTTAGTTGAAGGAGGATACAGGCTATGAACAGTGGGAGAGAAAAATGAAAGAAAGAGAAAGAAGGGAAGAGAAGGGAGGACACAAGAGGTGCTCTTGTAATTTATAATTTAAAAAGGAATAATATTAGATCAGAATCGGCGGAAAATTAAAAAATAAATATAAATAACATAAAGAGGAGGGAGAGGGAGTTAAGCTAACAGATGCAGAGCATGTAACTGCACACATCTTGTATATTCATCACACGTAGAACACAGTTATAAAATATAACGGACACATAAGCAGCTGTGGGTTTACTAGTACAGGTGCAAGTTAGCAAAATATACAGCAGCTACTAGTATAAAAAAGATTTGGAAAGCAGTAACAATGGTTTATTGGTTATCAGGAACAGGAGAAGTGTGGGTAGATTGAAATTACAAAAAAGTCTCTGGAATATTTAAAAAAAGCATAGCACTCATTTTGATCTTTGAATTAAAATTTTAAAATCATCAATAAAGTCCTAAATTAAGAAAAAAGCATTTAATTGCATTTTTATTATATCTTAAAATTAGAAACTCTTATTATTTAACATGGACTGTAATGCTTAGGATGAGACACAGTAGATGATTTTTACTTACTTCAAGGACTTGATTGATGATTTTGATAGTTTAAGGTCCTAATTGAATTTGAAGCTTTAGTTTAGGGACCCAAATATGCATTATGCTTTTAAAAATTTAAGGTACAAAAATAACCCTAACTTTTACCATCAAGAACAATTTTATCCCTAACATCTAAAATGATGTAATTTTATCCCTAACATTGATAGCCAAGAACAAACCCTATAACATTGGCAAGTTGAGTAAATTTTAAACATTATTATAAAACATATATATTTTGTTTCTTATTCTGTATAAATTGCGTAATACTTTGTTTTTAAAAAAATTATATTTTCTGTGATTTAATAATAGAATTGGAGATTAATATTTATGAATTCGGCGAAATATTTTAATTTTTTTTATCCAACTCGTATAAAAGATAGTATATTTTTAAATTTCACGTTTAATCATATGTTCATTAACTGTTATTAATAAGTGGTAAGATGACTAATGTGTGAAGTGTGGATGCTAAGATTCATTACCTAAAAGATATTTTGATGAATTATATATCGAGTTAGGTATGATTTTTTTATTAAAAAGGTTTTTATCTAGGATCCATAAATTAAATAACCGGTGTAAGCATGTGATATATGATTTAAAAATGATTAAAATAGTCCAAATGTGTGAGTGAATAAAAGAGATAGATACACACGTGGGCTACATCAGAGAAAAGAGAAATGTAGAAAGTGATAACCTTCACACACTTCAAGTGAAGAGGAAGGAGTTGCAAGTGGGTAAGCTAAGCCTCTCCTCAAATAGAGAAGAACAAATCCTACTTTACACCCCCAAACACCACATGCTATTCCTATTTCTATTTATATAAAAAGCTTTTCAATACTTGTGACGTTTTTAGAGCTTTATTTGCTAGTCAAATTTGATGATATTTTACAGAAATGATTTTAAAAGATGAATCCACTCTCATGTTTTAAAAACCGGACCGGACATCGAACCGATGTGACAAAAAAGTTTAGGTAAGGGTAGGTCTACCCACTCTCAAGGTCAGGGCAAACCACAGACCTCGATGAGGGCTTACAGTGGAATTTATAGATTACCTACCAATGAGGGCTAAATTTTGACGAAATGGGAAATCGAACTTCAAATCTGTTAAGCAAAGATTCAACGCATTACCACTCGGACCACCCCTCATTGGTTGAATTTTTCTATTCAAACGTTTGCATTCCTATCTTAGTTTTGTACCTAAGCCAGCAGCATTCAATTAACTAAAAGCAACCTTAAATAGAAAAATATTGGTCTAATGTTTCTCCAATCCCCTTAATTTGTTCAAATTGGTCATTTTACTCATTCAACTCATCGAATGTTATATTTACCCCCTTATAACTCTATAAAAGTGGTATTTCTCACCCCCTCAACTCATAGAATGTCCTATTTACCCCCTTAACTCTATAAAAGTGGTATTCCTCACCCCTTACAATCCGTTATTAAGGTCTAAATTGCTACACTTTTTAAACGTTAAACCTATATTGGTGCTCTATGTCTCTAGAGATGGTATCTATGTCGCCGGAGATGGTAGCTGCTCTAATAGCGTTTTTCTTTCCTCTGGTAGCTGCTGATATCTTCATGTCCCTTCTTTTCGTCCTCTCCTTCTTTTTCGGCAAAAACTCTGTTTTTAAACAAACAGGGGTGAAACTGGTTTACCGGGTGGATCCCGGTTCGCCGGTTTCCCCGGTTCCAATGGGGTCACTAGTAGTGACCCCAAAACACCATAACCGGATCGAAAGTCTGTTCGGTTTCTGGTCGAACCGGTTCAATCGGCTGGTCCGGTTTTAAAAACCATGTATAAATCAGTAAAAAGATTGGAGAACCACAATCGATAAATAAAAGTTATAATATAAGTTTAATAGAATAAATAAACTTATACACTTTGAGCTAAATTTACTCAATTTATAATGATGTCGATCTATATAGAAGACGGTTATGAGTTGTGGAATGACGTATCTCCTATTGGTAAGAGGAAATATGCATAGATATCGGGGATTGATATCCCTTAAATCCACTAAATCTGTAATTATTGAGATCGAATATAATCATCTTAACGACTGGATCATTAATTAGATCTAATAATAAGACTTTTTGGAGCTTTCTTTATAAAATTGGGTTTAATTACAAGTATATGAAAAAGATTAACTAAAATAAATTGATAACCATTAAATTGGAATGGTTAGTAGGCAACCATGCCAACTATGATATGTATTTAATCTAAAAGAAGAAGTAGTTGAAGTTAGATAGTAACATATTTGAGATCCTAATTACTAATATTAGTACCAAGATATCTCCTCCACACAAACTTCATGGGACCAAACTCAACTATCAATTGACCAACATGCTTGCAATTATTATTATATTTGTCTTTAAATATGTTATCTTTGTTTCTTTATAATCAATGCATAATACTCTATAATAATTCATAATATGATTGAGGAGTTGCCCTTGTTGTGCACCTATATCGACCTGCGTTGGCATTGACTTGTAATTTTTTTCAGTAACGATGTCTGATAATATTTTGGATGAAATTATATTGACTCTATGTAGTATTATTTCAATGTTTAAAGGTAGATAAGATGGTTCAGGATGCTTACTTCTATTTGAGATGTCCTATGTTCAACTCCCTTTAATCTTATTTTGTTTTAAAAAGTTTTTATTTATTTTAATTTTTTTTCCAATAATTATAAAAAGGGATAATTACTAATCTAACCCAATGAAGAACCCCACTTTACATATCTAACCCACCTTCCTTTCATTTTACCAAATTAGACAAATAAACCCATTTTGGACAAAACTACCCTTATTTTAGTTTGAAGGTTCATCTCCTACCTCCCGCTCCTTCCACTTCCACTTCCTCACCTGACCTTTCCCATTCAACTTCATTGTGGTTCATCTTCTTCATTTTCAGTTCGTTTCAAATGCATTTTACGTTTTGAACTCATCACTATATATAATCCGGGTTGTTCTTCTACATTTTCATTTTTATTTTCATCTCCTACCTCGACATTTTCATCTCCGGTTTCTTTCTTCTGCGCGCGATGGCGAGAAAAAGGAAGGCGACGGCGACGGCGACGGTGGCGGCGGCAAGCGAAGAGGAAGGACGGACGAAGCATAAAGTAAGCATGCATCATCTTCTTCCCTGTTACCGCCATTAATGGATTAAATGCGCTCGAATGCGCTCGTATGTTAACTGTACGTAGATATGGTCGCATTTGTTACCTAAATGCGTTCAAATGCGACAAAAGATAATAGGCGAACATAGTGTCGCATTCGAGACCTAAATGCGACACATGCGACGAGCCATTCCATTAATCTGTCGCATTTATTACCTAAATGCGCTCAAATGCGACATTATACACCATGAAACATTGTCGCATTTGAGCGCATTCACAGACGAATGCGACATGATTTTAAGCCTTATACATAGAATATGTCAGTTTTGTTAGAGAATTTAATGTGTGTATGTTTAAAATTGTTACAGCATGATCCAAGTGAATCTAAAAAGAGAAAACATAGTTCCATTTTCAAATATCCCAAGGCGGTTAATTCGAATGCTCAAGTAACAGTGAGGTTTAATATGGATTCTGGGGTCATGATAAAGAAGTATTTGAGTGAAAAGCAGTTAGAAATGTTTAGGAAAACATGTTTTGGTCAATATTTGGATATGAAGGTTGCTAGTTTCTCTGCTGGAATAGTGCATCATGTCCTATCACGGGAGATTAAACATAAAGAAAGTAAACATAGGGAGATGTGGTTCAGGGTGAGGGGAGTTGATATGCGGTTTGGAGATTGGGAGTTTGGCTTGATAAGTGGTTTAAGGTTTGGGGTAAACATTGGGGAATTCATGGAAAGAATGTATGAATTAGAGATGCCGCATAGGTTGCGAAATAAGTACTTCAAGAAATACGAGACAATAACGACAATTCACTTCTTTGAAGTTTTGAAAAGTATACAATGGAAGAAGAAGGATGCGACCGACAGATTTAACCAAGATGCTGTGATGATTGCCATGTTGTACTTTGTGCATGGCAATGTATTGGATAATGCTAACGAGAGGCATGCAAAGGATTGGGTTTTGGATCTTGCAGATTATCCAAGTCTGTTTAATGAGTTTCCATGGGGGACGTTGGCTTGGGAGGAGACATATAGGTTCTTGGACTGGGCCATTAGCAAGAGACTGAAGCAATTAGAGGCAAATGCAGCGGGAAATAGGAAACGTGTTCCATATCAGCTTATTGGATTTGCACACCTATTCCAGGTATGATTTGTGTATTTATGTTTGGTGTTTGAATGCGCCCAATTTCCACCTGTGTCGCATTTAGAATGGAATGCGCTCAAATGCGACAAGGTTGGGTTGCTAACCTTGTCGCGTTGGAGCGCATTCAAATATAATACGACATGATTGGATTGTAAACCGTGTCGCATTCGAGCGCATTGAAATTGGAATGCGACATGATTGGGTTATAACCATGTCGCATTCGAGCGCATTCAAATGGAATGCGACAATGTTATAATTCTTATCAAGGGATACCTCTTATTTGCAGACTTGGATTATTGAGTTGTGGAATGTGACTCACGCATATTACACAATGAGAAGTGGCAACCCACTTCCACGCTTGTTTAGATGGACCTAGAGAATAGTCCCCTCAAACAAAGCAATCAAAGAAACGTTTTCTGTAAGTGGAATGAGATTCGTGTGTTTCTCTTTACTTTGTCTTTGTTTACCAATACATTGCTATTTTTTTTTCAATGTAAGGTTGCTGATCCTCCAGACGCGCATCTTGTGGTTGAGGATAGAGAGAAAGAGTTCGATTGGTACACGTATTTGGTGGACCATGTTGAAGGACGGGAAGTTGATATAAATGCAATATTTGCCCCAATAATGAAAGGTAAGGAGAAGGTTGAAGCTGAGGAAGAGGAAGGTGATGAGGAGGAGGAAGGTGCTGAAGAGGAAGGTGATGAGGAGGAGGGTGATGAGGAGGAGGGGGATGATGGAGGTGATGGAGGTGATGATTAAGAGGGTGGTGAGGAAGGGGATGCAGAAGTTGATAGATATATCATTGCATCGCGGTCAAAAACGACCGAGATAAAACAACTTCAAAAAGTTCTAACGGATGTGCTTGAGAGGCATCATAGGTGGTGCAAGGGACAATTTAGTAAGGTCGACAGTAGGTTAGACAACCTAGATGAACGGGTATCATTGATTGAGGGAGATATAAAAGAATTAAAGGCGATGGGTCGACCCAATGCTAATGTGGAGAATGAGGAGGCTGAGACCAGTAAAATTTGGGAGGAGCCAGTGGTCGAAGAGGGGCAGATGAAAGATGGAAAGGAACAAGAGGCAGGTATGGTTCAAGAGGAGCCGATGAAAGATGGAAAGGAACAGGAGGCAGATATGGTTCAGAATGTTATTGTCGTACTAGACGATTCTGTGCAGGAGGAAGTTGCGCAATTAGATGAGGTTGTCCATCTTGATGATTCTGTGCCTGAGAAAGTGACACCAAAGTTGCAGCAAGAGGTACAAGTTGGTTGAATTTATACATATCGTATCTCTGGGTCGCATTCTGTAGTGGAATGCGCTCTAATGCGATATGATGTTGCACTATGGCTTGTCGCATTAGAGCGCATTCATCTCCAATGCGACAAGATGTTGCACTATGGCTTGTCGCATTAGAGCGCATTCATCTCCAATGCGACAAGATGTTGCACTATGGCTTGTCGCATTGGAGCACATTTCTTTTCCAATGCGACAAAATGTTGAATTACAGCTTTCAAGTATGAATTATTCATTACCATGTTTTTGTAGGTGGTTGCTCCAAAAGAAGATAAAGGTCGATGGACCGGGAAAGATGAAGTTAAGGAAGATACTCGCGGAGGTATAGTTCCAACCCGAGGTGGAGGCACAGTTAGAGGTAAAGTTAGAGGTAAAGGAGCAGCACGTGGAACAAAAGTAGTACGTGGAAAAGGTAAACGGGTTGCTAAGGTTAGCAAGTATTTGAATTCGCCGTGGACCGATCCATTAAAGTACACCGATCCAGTAGCATTATATGGTGGCCATATCAAGTCCGAATTTGAGGAAAGACCACCTATTTGTGATGTTGATGATCAGCGCCACCGAATAGACGCATGTTTGATAGAGGAGCTAGAATCGTGGATCAACGGGCCTGAATCAACTCAGGGAATACGCTTGAAAGGTTTAGAAATATACAGTTTGGATGCAAAAATTTTCAATACACTTCGGGATGTGGGGACGTATATCTGGAATGAGGTAACCTTAATCAATCCAATATATCCTATTCATTTGTAAGTATGTGACTTTTACTGTATTAAATGTTTACATAATCTTATTGTAGCATATCAATGGTTGGCTGTATTTACTGAGACAATAGTCAGTACAAACTGATGTGGCTGCAGAATGGACTACTGTTGATACTGACTTTGTTGGATGTATGTGCCAAGCCATGTTTGTGAGGGGGTTCAATGAACCGGGGTGGGATAGTGAAGACTATTTCGTACGAAGAGTAAAAGGTGATGCAGATAATTTTGTACGCCCTTGGCACACAGTGAAGAGAGTGTTTATTCCGATAAATTACAAGCAAGAGCACTGGATCCTAGGAGTGTTCGAGTTGCGGTATATGCACTTATATATATATGATAGTCTTGTATCAAACATGTCGGAGCAACCTTTAGATGCGGTTCTCCAAACACCCTTGCAAGTCATTGTTAGAGTAATGGAATTGAGTGGCTATTTCGTAGATGGACGGGAAAATGTGCGACGGATGATCACTTGGAGTAGAGTTCCAGGGGCAAATGTCCGGCTCAAATGACTGTGGCGTTTGGACTTGCATAAACGCACAATTCTTAAGTGGATTACATGATCTCCCGCATGACGACTCTTATGTATATCCATACAATTCTACGGATGGCGCTTTCTTTCGTTTACGACTTACGGTTGAGTTGTTTCATGGACGTTTGTTAGACTTCAAATGATATTGTACTTTGATTCATGATGTTGTTATATATGTAATATTTATGCAAGTTTTGTTATAAACCCTGTCGCATTTGAATGTAATGCGCTCAAATGCGACGCGAAGTATTCACAATGAATTTGCTGAGTCGCATTTGAGCTCATTCAACGCACAAATGCGACTAGGGTTCTTCTAAACCTTGTCGCATTTGAATGTAATGCGCTCAAATGCGACGCGAAGTATTCACAATGAATTTGCTGAGTCGCATTTGAGCGCATTCAACGCACAAATGCGACACGAATTATTTACACAAGCTAAAGTATTGCACAAGATAAATTTGCTTGTCCCCAAATAGAATCATACAAGCACATGCTAAAGTATTGCACAAGATAAATTTGCTTGTCCCCAATAGAATCATACAAACACATGCTAAAGACAAATGATATTAATCAACTAGATCATAAATGCTTCGAGGTAGTAGTGTTAGAACAACTTGCTGAACTTGAGATTACACTATGAAGCCGAGTAGTGTTTGGAAGCATGGATGGACAATTCAAACGATTATGACCAATGCTTCCGCATCTGCTACACCTTGTGCGAATTACATCTTCACCCACAGATGGCCTTCTTTTTTGACCTTTTGGTCGACCAGCAGACCGTCCCTCCTTCTTAGGAGGAAGCACTTTCATAGGATTCTCGTTCACTTTCCATTCTGATTGATGACCAAGTGGATATATCGACTCACCCCATGCCAACTTAACTGACTCGTTGGTGTAGTAGCGATGTACCCACCTATAGGCGTTATCCATCCTATGTTTGGAAGCAACTTTGCATACGTGTTCACATGGAAATTGGGCTAGTTGCCATTTCCTGCACGTACATGTTCCTGCATTTAAATCAACAAGTCCCCCCTTAACCTGATCACCGATTTGAAAGGTGTGATTATCCACAGGGAAATATGAACAACGTATCGCTGCCCCTACATGCTTTATCATCTTTTCTTCCGGCTTCCTTGCCAAATAGCCCACACGTTCTCCTGCAGCAACATATTAATCTTGTAAATAATTACGTATGTATAAATAAAATAAAATAAAATAGAATACACGTTTATAACCTGCTTCTGTACGTCTCTCGTAAAACCATTTTTGTAGTGTCATGCGTATGAACTCAACCAACATTGTGATTGGTAGACGTCTAGCCTCCACCATTAACGCGTTGAATGATTCTGCCACATTCGTCGTGATAATGTTATATCGACGACCACAGAAGAATGCACGGGACCATTTCTCTTTTCCAGCTTGCAGTAAATATTCGGCAGCACCGGAATGTAGGGAACGAAGTGTTGCAAAGGATTCCTCAAAATCAGATACCCGATAGGATTTTGCACATTTCCAAAACGCCTCATCTATCTTACGAATTCCACGAAATTTGGCCTTAACATTTTGTTGCAGATGACGTGCGCACGCCCCGTGAACAGCATTAGGAAAAACCAAACTAACTGCGTGTATAATGCTTTGGTTCCGATCTGATATAATGGCTAAATCTTCAACATCATTCAGACACTCTTTCAATTTGTTGAAAAACCAGAGCCATGATTCATTACTTTCTTTCGGTCCAACTCCAAATGCAACAGGAAAGATCATTTTGTTCGCATCAATACCAACTGCAATGTATAATATGCCGGGATATTTACCTTTTAGAAACGTTCCATCAACGGCAATGACAGGTCGAATATGTAGTTTAAAACCTCTTAAAGATGCACCCATAGCCATAAAGAAAAATCTAAATTGATCATCATCATCTGTCTCGATATGTGTCACGGTACCCGGATTTGTACTTTTCAACATCTCACAGTAGTCCGGCAACAACATGAACGATTCTTCTGGCGAACCACTTTGTGCTTCCAATGCCCAGTGTCTTGCTCTCCAAGCTTGCATATAAGAAAGATTAACGGAAAAATCTCGTTCAAAATCGAAAACAATATCCTTTGGTCGATGCACCCGATTTTCCAAATCAAACCTGCTTCGGAGTAGTATCCCTGCAACACGTTTCCCCGCTTGCCTATGGTGCGGACATATCTGATCTCTCCCACAAGCATGCATGTCCATACCATCTATTCTTGAAAGCCTGAACAAATTGGAACCTGGAATGACGATCCCTCTAGCCCTCCATTTACATTTGCCCACATCCTTACATTTCACCTCAAACAAAGACTTGTTTGATTTGTAAACCTTCCATTCAAACGAATTTTCAATTGCATATTTTCCAAGTGAATCTTGCAATTCAACTTTGTTTGAAAATATATCATTGACCCTCAAAGTAGTACATCCGTTTGATTGTTTAGGTGCAATCATATTCACGGGCGCATCGCATGGCTTTGGACACCATCGAAATGGATCAGTCATCCTTTTCATTCTATCTTCATCGCCATCCTCATATGGGATACGTTGTACGCATTTAGATTGCTTAACTGTTTCGTGAACACTTTTAACAGGAATTTCATTCTGAGTGGTATCTTCATTCTCCACATTGTCACCATTATCGTAACAATAATCATTATCATAATGCTCATCATAATGATCGTGATTATCATTATTCATATAATCGTCGATACCATTTCCACAATCGTTGTCATCCTTACCATGTATAGGAGCATCCAGTTCGATGGTGGGATCATTACTTACTACTTCCGTTGGTTTGCTTTGACCAACATGTCCACCCTTGTTAGGTTGCAATGTTGAAGCTTGTATTGTTCGCATGTTTAGAGTAGCATACAATGGAATCAAATCGGTCGGATTCATTCGGCAGTACTCTATGAATCCCATGACATCTCCATCGTCATCAATATCTGCTATCCCACCACGTAGTTTATTTGGCCCATATGTCGCCTGCATGGACATTTGGAGATCATACGAGGTTGAGTCAACGCGGAGTGCACCATAAACTTTCTCTTTCAACTTTTGCAAGTCAATATCTATTGGCAAAACCAACAACTTCGCTTTACCACCCACGTATGTCATCACTTTTCCTTCTGTAGTCCACAGTCCGTTCCAAGATAAAAACACGTACACCTCTCTTTGGTTGACATACTTCTACATTTAGTAACATGGACACGTGATCAAAACATAATAAAGCCAATTCATATGTAAATGATGCTCAAGTGCGACATGATACACCAAAATGCGACTCAAATGCGACAAGCTATACCAAAATGCGACTGCCAAATGCGACATGGTACATCAAATGCGACCGCCAAATGCGACAGCAAATGCGACATGGATATGAATGTGACAAGCTATATGTTAGTCCTTGTCGCATTTTATTCTCTGTGTCGCATTTGACCACCGAATGCGACACATCGGGAGACAATGGCGGAATCGGAAAATGTCAAGATTCAAGCAAATGTATTCGAAAACCAACTGTGTATTTCTAGTAATGTGTATGAAAAATGAGGGAATGATACTTACATGAACTTGAATGGGGTATGGATATCTTTAGATCTTGGGTTGAGTTGATGAATTTTCCTGTGAGAGAATGTGAAAGTAAATGAAAGGGAAAGAGGAGATGGTTGTTATATGAGAACAAGGGTAGTTTTGTCCAAAATGGGTTTATTTGTCTAATTTGGTAAAATGAAAGGAAGGTGGGTTAGATATGTAAAGTGGGGTTCTTCATTGGGTTAGATTAGTAATTATCCCTTATAAAAACATGTTACTATTATTAATTAATTTAAATGGACGTTTTATTTTTATTTTGATAACACTTTTTAATTCATTTTTAATATGTCTTTACTATTAAAAAAAGTAAACATATTTAATATTCATTTTTATTATGTTTTGACCATTAAAAAAAAGTAAACATGTTTAATCAACTACCAAATTTAATTTTCTATTAGTTCAATGCTAGTTTCTAAGAAATGATAACATTTTTACAGTTTTAACACGTTGGAGACTAAAAAATTTTTAGCCAGTCCTAACGGGCTGGACTTTGAAAATTTACTGTCAACAGCACGATTAAAATTAGCCCCTCAAATTATTATGTTAAAAATTATTGAATTTTACGTGATATAATACTTTTAACATTATAAAAATTTATTATTAAATATTTAAGTTCATCTTAATTTGGGTTCAGGTTCCACCACTGCCTATAAAAGATGCAAAGTAATACAAAACCACTGAACCTCAAGCATTGAAAAGCCTGTTCCAACAAACAACAAAATCCACCGAGAATCCCATGAATACTACCGATCCACCGATTGCACCTCCTTACTCTTATTTTCTCATCAGATTATTTTTTTATTTAATTACTAGTATTTTTTATCAAACAAAAATAAATAAATAAGGCTTAAATACATTATTTGCTTCCTAAATTTGTCTAAAAAATTTGATTGGCTTCCTGAACTTTTAAAGTATCCCGATAGTCCCCTAAACTTACAGAAAATGTTTAGTTAATCCACTGAATTTGCAAAAAATATAATCAATTGATCACTCGGTCACAAAAAAGTAAGTTAAATGCGGAATATGTATTCCACACATCTTAGAGAAAACAAAGTTATCGGGGTATACAGTTCTACTATTAGAAAACACAAGTTTTATAGTTGAATAAGTAATAACTTCATTTTTAATTTATTTTGGTTAAAACCATACGCAGCCTCTTGAACTTGTCAATTTTGGTCATTTTTCCCCCTGAACTTACGGGACAACCTATTTGCCCGCTCAACTATTTAAAAATGGTATTAGCAACTCCCTATTTCCATTATTTGCAGCTTGTTTTAGTAATACACAACCCTATATGTAATTTTTACAAGAGAACTTATGTACTGTCTATAGTAACCTCATTTGCAGCTTCTTTTAGTAGTGCACAACCCTTTTTTATTATGACCTTGGTGCTTGCAATGAGAACAAGTCATAATTGTTTCCGTTATAATGAAACATAGGGTTGCTAATACCACTTTTAAATAGTTGAAGGGGCAAATGGATCGTCCCGTAAGTTCATGGAGCAAAATGACTAGAAGTGATAAGTTTATAGGGTTGCGTATGGTTTAGGCCATTTATTTTTGAATTATGTAATAACATTCTAAGATGTGTGTAATACATATTCTGTATTTAACTTATTTTTTTGTGACCAAGTGATCAATTGATTATATTTTTTGCAAGTTCAGGGGGCTAACTAAACTCTTTATGCAAGTTCAAATGGCTATCGAGACACTTTGAAAGTTTAGAAGACCAATGAAGCTTTTTTGACAAGTTCAGAGGATAAATAATGTATTAAGCCAATAAATAATGATGAGTGGTCAAGCTTGGGTTGAGGTTGAGGATGGCACATGATTTTCTTTGTCATGTCATGTGTGTAAAAGATTATGATTATACAACTATAATTATTTATTTTAAAGTTATATTTAAAGCTATATTTAAGGGAACAATACATAATTTCTTAATCTAAAACTATATTTAAGGTAACAAGATGATAACATTGGGATATTATCCAAGGGATCAAAGGAGATATTCGCCTAGAACGGCCACGTATTGTTCGCCTGATACCGAAATATTACGGCGTATCAAGCAAGGAGATCCGACAGGCGGATCACCAAGACCTCACCACAAGAGATCCGCAGGCGAACCTATGTGGCGAATCGCCATAACCTCTGAATCCGCCAGCAGAACAGCTGAGCCGATCCCGCAATAAAGACCATTAATAAGCTATTAATAAGCTAACGGGCATACTTAAAGGAAACCAGTAACCGCCATTAATGAAGCATTAATAGAGACTTTCTAGTTACTAATGGTTACAACTTCACTACTATATATAGCTTGCATCTCAAGCTATCAAGGTACACATTCACACAATCCTAGAAACCCTATTTTGTCAATTCAGTTTACTCTTTCATACTTTACACTGACTTTGGCATCGGGGCTTCCCCCCGTCGAACCCAACGACGCCCCCCACAGGGACGGAAGCTGATCAGAAATTCTCCACAAGTCATCAATTGGTGCGGTGATCGTGGACCCTTGGCCAAATAAAAGGGTTTTTTCGTTCACAATAAGACATGACGAATGGAGAGCAAAATCCCACCTCAGGGATTGAAACATTGTCGGTAACACCATCAAGCCAACCTGTAACTAGCGTTGGACGCGTTGATATAAGTACTCCTGCGACGCATGATGGAAGGAGTATGTCGCCAGATACATTCATCGAAACATGTGCGGGATCCATAGGAAGAGCGTTTGGCCCTGAGATGGAGAGCCGCCTAAGGTCGTTCATGATAATTCCAGAGCTTCGGCGCACAAATCCTACATCATCTCAATGGCCACAGGCAGCTATAGGATCGAACGCCCATAATTCTTCATTCTTCCAAACTCAACCTACGGATTCCATGGTGATTACTACCGTCGCAGTTAGTAACCCGCCACTCAATCGGCAACTATTTTCTAATGGAGCAGAGGGGAGTCGAAGGAATGACCAAAATTTCCCGGGAGGACCAGGAAACCTTAGGGTGAGTCTGGGCGGATCAGGTGCCCCAAATCGCCCACGGTCGAATCTCCCAAAAGGCGGATCAGGAGGCCGCAGACATAAAAAGAGGAAGAAGGGGCACATCAGACGATCAAAGTCACCTTCACCTCCAAGGCAGAGGTCATCCCGACGGGGTAGGTCACCCCCATCCTCAGGTCGGAGACCAAGTAAGAGGCCAATGGAGACACCTCATCCGGATAGACCACAACCCCCACCAAACCAAGAAGAGGATATACAAGCTCCTTCTGGAGGACAAGCATGTGGAGGTGGGCATTCGCCATCAGATCCGTCGTCCGACTCTAGCTCCTCATCTTCTCCAAGTAGATCTCCCCATAGGAGACCTCCGAGGGCGGGTCCGGAAAATTATGATGATCGCGTTAGAGCTGCGGTGCTCCGCATAAATGAAGAGAATGACAGGCATAATTCATTCGCCAATCGTGATTCGCCCTTTACGGCATGGATCGAAGCTGAGGAAACAGACAGGCATTTCAAAATACCTAATATCCCGGTGTACATGGGTGCAGACAACCCAGAGGCCCATGCCAGAAAGTACTGAATGTTTCTCAGCCTTAACCGTGCAAGTGAGGCGGTATTGTGCCGGATGTTTATCACCAAATTAGGAGGCCCCACTTATGATTGGTTCCAATCTTTACCTCCCGGATCGATAGACAGCTGGGATCAGTTAAGTAGAAGGATGTATCCCTCCAGTGGTCAAGTCACGGAAGCTTTTTGAATTAAAGTAGAAGGCGAATGAACCCCTTCGAGAATATGTAGACAATTTCAACAAATTGTGTATACGAATTGTCGATGTGGATGTCTCCATGGCAGTGGAAGCTCTAGCGAAAAACACCACGTGTAAAAGCTTGCAGGAAGATTTAATTCGAAAGAAGCCCAGAGATATGGCAGAATTAATTGAAAGATGCAAGGACTTCATGGAGGTAGATGACATCCGCAGAGAGTCATTGTCTCCGCCCAAGAAGGACAAAGGCGAATCTCGCCATCGAGATAAGGAGAAAGACAAGCACCAGGATTCATCCTCTAAAGGTCGGCGAAGGGGCTCTAAGAACAAATCGGCATTTGTGTCGTCATTTACGCCGCTCAATGCCTCTAAAAGCGAAGTGCTAATGTGGATTGAGAACAGCCAGCACAAGCGAAGCATTTCATACCCCGAACCAAAAGGGGGGAGTACACCAACACCGGGAAAAATCCCAAAAATTATTGCAAATACCACAGGAAGAATGACCATGACACGGACGCATGCTGGGAGTTAGCCAGAGAGATAGAAAGGCTTATCGATAGAGGAAAGTTGGACAGGTTCGTCCAAAATGATAGCAGGAAGGGAGATGGTGATAGATCCAGAGATGATCAAAAGAAGAAGGCAAAAGGGACCATCAATGTCATAGCAGGCGGACCTGGGTACCAACCTATGTTGAAAAAGGCAAAAACCACTGCTCTGGATAGGGCATCACTTAATCGCCCTTTTGCAGATACTGGCCCAGAGATCTCTCCTCATGCGGACGCCCTGGTCATTACTATGATGGTGGAAGGCTGGGAGATGAAAAGAGTGATGATTGATACCGGAAGTTCATGCAATGTCATCACAAGAGGAGCGTTTGCCAAGCTTATGGTCGACCCGATCCAAGTGGAAACCACCATAGTGGACATCCTGGGAGTAACAGGCACACCATCCAAACAAAGGGCCATGTAACATTAGATTGTGAGTTAGAAGATGAAGATCAAATCTGGAAAGAAGATCTGGAATTCTCTATCCTGGATGGCCAGTTAGCTTACAATATCATCCTTGGACGACCCTTTATCTTCGAAGCCACAGCTCTTATCTCCATACGCCACTTAACTCTTTACATTCCCATGACCAAGGGAGGTGTAATGATCAGAGAAAGCCAAAAAGTGGCTCAGGAGACGTATTCGGCATCGTTAATGATTCGCCCACAGTCTAAAGATGAAGACGAAGAAGAACTTGTCACAATGGCCTTGGGTGAAACAGAGATGTACCTCATGGTGGATGAAAAGTAGGTATGGATGGCTAAAGGGCTAAAAGGAGAGATAAATGAAGTTATTACAAAGGTTCTCCATGAATCAGAAGATGTTTTTGCGTGGAAAGATGAGATTCTTCTGGGGATTAGTCCAGATGTGATCACTCACAAACTCAATATCGACAAGGACGTGGAACCAGTGGCGCAAAAACGGAGAAACCATGGCCCTGAAAGGCAGAAGGTGATAGAGGAGGAGATCACCAAGCTCAAACGGGCGGATGCCATCGAAGAGGTACTTTATACAATGTGGCTGGCGAATGTGGTTCTAGTCAAGAAAGCAGGCGGATCATACCGCATGTGTATTGACTTCACAGATCTCAACAAAGCTTGTCCCAAAGATAACTACCCTCTGCCGTGTATTGATATCCTAGTAGATGGGACCTCGGGACACGCCATGTACTCCTTCACTGACGTGAAGTCGAGTTATCACCAGATTCCAATGGAGCCTTCGGATAGAATCAAAACTTCATTCGTGACTCACCAAGCCACCTATTGCTTCAAAATCATGCCCTTTGGGCTTAAGAACGCGGGTGCCACCTATCAACGGATGATGAACAAAATATTCAAAAGAAGCAAAGGTCATAACTTTTCTGTCTATGTGGACGATATGATCATCAAAAGTACCACTGTAGAGAAGCATGCAGATGATATAAAGGAGGTACTGGGCGTACTCCGACACCACAACATTAAATTGAACCCGGAGAAATGTACTTTTGGAGCAACATATGGAAAGTTCTTGGGATTCATGATTAGCCAGAAGGGAGTGAGCCCAAACCCTGACAAGATCAAAGCAGTCTTGGAGATGAAAGCGCCGCAGAATATTAGGGAAGTGCAACGTCTTAACGGGCGTATCGTAGCCTTGGGCAGGTTTATCTCATGTTCAGCCCGACGATGCCAACCCTTTTATGAAGTAATCAAGAAGCAAAAGGCGTTTTAATGGAGCGAGGATTGTGAGAAAGCCTTCCAGGGGATCAAACAGTTTCTCATGAAACCACCCCTAATGAGTCGACCCTTGAAAGGTGAGAATCTCTACATGTATGTCTCAGTTACAGATAAAGCCGTTTGCACGGTCATGATAAGGGAAGAAGAGGGCCAGCAATATCCTATCTATTACGTGAGCAAAGTATTAAAGGATGCTGAAACCCGATATTTCAAGCTGGATAAAATGGCACTGGTCGTCGTCACCACGTCAATTCGCCTCAGGCCCTACTTTCAGGCTCATACAGTCATAGTTCTCACAAGCATACCTATGAGGAAAGTGTTGCAAAAGCCAGAAACCTCGGGGAGATTGATGGAATGGGCAATCCGCCTAGGGGAATTCGATGTTCGTTATGAAAGCCAATCAGCCCAGAAAAGTCAAGTCTTAGCAGACTTTGTGAATGAATTCACTGAAGAGGGAATGAATCTCCCCAAATCTAAAGTTGAGGAATGGACGATGTACACAGATGGGGCTTCTTTGGTTGAAGGTGCAGGTATTGGCATCGTGATCAAAGGTCCCTAATATATAAAGCTACACTACGCGGAAAAATTGGATTTCCTCGCAACCAACAATGCAGCGGAGTATGAGGCCTTAATATTGGGACTACGCCTGCTAAAAGAAATCACTCCCGAGCGGATCGTAATCTACAGCGATTCCAAATTAATGGTCAACCAGGTGATCAAGAATTTCGAGGTAAAAGATGACATTCTTGCCAAATATGTCGACGAGGTTAAGAAACCGCTAAATCACCTCGAAGCCAAAGACACCAAGTGGGAATTAATCCATGTGCCTCGAGGATCCAACACGGAAGCTGATCACCTAGCCAAAATGGCTTCAAGCAGGGAACATTGGGCGGATCTGCAATGCCCGTTTGAAGTCAAGACAGCGCCGGCCTTCACCTCGGAGATGGTATCTTTACTCATGTCTGTGGAGAGTGATTGGAGATCACCAATCCGCCAGTATCTAATAGATGGAACATTGCCTTTGGACAAGGAAGAAGCTCGGCTGATCGTAAGAAAGGCGGCCTATTTCTCCGTGATAAATGATTGCCTATACAGAAAGTCTTTTAGCCACCCCTGGTTAAAATGCATCATACCAGAAGAGGGACAGCAAATCCTCAAAGAGTTGCACGAAGGAACATGTGGAGCCCATGAGGCATCTGCCTCCATTTTGAAGAAATCCAGGTTAGCAGGATTTTATTGGCCAACAGCGGAACTTGATGCTCAAAAGTTAGTGGAGTCTTGCCATAATTGTCAGATTCATGCAAATGAATCACACACAGCTAAACACCTTCAAAGGCCCATCATCGAAGGTCGACCCTTTGCAGTCTGGGGAATTGACATCGTTGGACCATTTCCTCCTACCCGAAGACAAAGGAAGTATGTGGTAGTGGCTGTGGATCATTTCACCAAATGGGTAGAGGCTGAGGCTGTCTCCTCTATCACTGCTGAATGAATGGTGGAGTTCGTCAAGGATAACATCGTAAGAAGGTATGGAGTTCCTCACACAATTATCACTGACAATGGAACGCAATTCAACTGTGAAGAGTTCAAAACTTTCTATGAAGCATTGGGCATTCAGAACAGATTCGCCTCAGTTTATTATCCTCAATCTAACGGTATGACCGAAGTTACAAATCGGACGATCATTAAAGGGATAAAGAAAAGGTTGGGAGAGTATGACAAGAAGTGGACGGATCAGTTAATGAGCGTCCTATGGGCATATCGTACTACTCCCAGAACAGCCACGGGCGAGACGCCATTTGCCCTTTCTCACGGTGTCGAAGCTGTAATCCCAGTTGAAATACAGGTCCCAAGTGACAGAGTTGCATTCTATTGCGAGGATGAAAACAGTCAAAGATTGAGAGAAAGTCTTGATCAAGTCGAGGAAAGGCGAGAAAAGGCATACGTACGCATGGCGGCTTACAAGCAGCGAATCGCAGCTTATCATGACAAAAATGCCAAACTTGTAAACTTGAATGTAGGAGACCTCGTGCTCTGCAAAGCAGACAAAATCCAATCTAAGGAAGGGAAAGGAAAGTTGGGACTCACCTGGACAGGTCCGTACAGAATAGTCAATAAGATTGGGTTCGCCACATTTAAAATTCAAGACATGGAGAGAAATACGCTGCCGCGTACATGGAATCTCCAAAATCTCCGCAAATATTTCGCAAGAAAATAGAATGTAAACAAGGTCTTGAGTACTCTTTTTCCTTTAGTAAGCTTTTTTTCCCATGAGGTTTTTCTTATTAAAGGTTTTAATGAGGCTCACATATAAGACCCGCTTGCTGTAATAAAGCGTATCCCCAATCAATAAAAGGCAATTGTTCTCTTGTCAATATTCTTTTTTAAGTATTTTCTTGCAGCAATATAAATATTCCAGCCTAAAAAAGAAGGGGGGCACCCAACACTTCCCACACAAAAAAAGCACTGCTATCACGACATAGCTACTTTTTCTCCTCAAAGATAGGAGAACAATCTCATGGGCGGATCAATCCTTAAATGATCACCATTAGAGATAGAGTTAAAACATTTCTCGGACGCGAGATCTTTACACTCTCTTACATCCTTCCCAAAGAAGGATTCATAAGTCCTAAGGGCGGATCGATTCACCTCAAAGATAGGAAGCAAATCGATCTCCTAAGGCAGCTTAACTTCCTCTAAAGGAATAAAACAGCTTTAAACCTTCACAAAGGTTCACACAATGGAGTATGGCTGGCCACCTACTTCAAATCAATCCTAAAGTTTATAAATTTACTTGCACAAAGCATAAAGTAAACATAAATAGTTATAGCAAGGATTAAAAATTGTACTTAGTTTTACAAAACTAAACATTAACAGGAGCATCCTCCTTAGCATCTTTTACATTAGATGCGCCCTCCAAAGGGGCTTCCTTCTCTACAGAAATAATTTCTCCTTGAGGAGTGGTACCATCGGTTATCAGCTCCACATTCTGGTCACCCGCCTTCGGAGGCACTTTATCGAGGACCTCTGGCTCAAGATCGATAAGGGGTTTGCTTTCCTCGACGGATCCATTCATCACCTTGCGAATGTAATCACGGATGTAGTCCTTGACTTCCAGGATTTTGCGATACTTGAAGACCACATCCACGTCGGGAACCACGAACTCAGGATCTGTAAAATCAATCTCGGGATGCGCCAGTTGGACATACGCCATGATCCACTCGCCATAGTAGTAAGCACGCTCCCCTGCCAAGATCCCCATTTCATCTAAAGCAGCTTCATGTTCTTTAGCATCCACATCAATTTGCGCCTTCAATTTAAGGATCTCAGCATCCTTTAGGGCAATAGTGGACGCAACGTTCTCATTAGCGACGACGATCTCCTTTTCCAACCTTTCTATGGTTGTCTTATCTGCCACTCCTTGAAGGAGATCCGCTTCTATGGCACGCATACGGGTATATACTTATCAATACAAAAGCCCATTTAAGCGAAAGAACAACAGCAAAACTCTCCCCAAAGGAAGATCACTCTTTCGTCGAAAAATGCAAAAGGATAGAAGGAACTTACCGTGAGAAGCTCCGTTTTTCCCATCTGAACATGGGCTGATCCCGAGATCAGGTTTTGACTCCTCCGCACCTCACCTAATTGACCAAGAGCTTCGTCCAGGTCATTGATGACGGATTCATTCCTCAAGGATTCCTCATCACCATATTTGGCGGACCAGTAACCGCCCAGGTCGGGCTTCACCATCTGCACAAAGATGGGAAGGTCAAAACTTAGATTCACAAAATGGGGAAAAGAAACACTACATCAGCTTACTTGTTCCTTCTCCACAGTGGGTATCGCGGCTCTCATGGCATCCGCCATAAACTTCCGTCCGCCGGACACTGCAGGCTTCTTCTTCTTCTGCAGAGGAAGATCAGCCATTGTATCAACGGGACGCTTTCCTGCGCCCTTCTGGGGATCCGCTGCTTGCTCCTTCTTTCGAGCCGCCTCCTTCTTCTGTTTCTTGCGTATCTCTACAAGAGCGTGATTGGCCTTAGACAAACCCCTGACAAAAGAACCGTAAAATAATCAAGGTTCAAGGAAAAACAAAGTTACCTTCATCAAGTTGTGTAAACTTCACATAAGTGATCTCGCCGCCTTCCCGGCGGATCAAAAGGATGTCATTCATCATGAAGTCCAAGGCATCGGCGTAAGTCCAAGCCTCCGCCTTGACACTTTTCATGACATTCGCCACTTGCTCGTCACTGTCTGTCAGTATATGCATATCTCCAGCCATATGCAAGGGTCTGGCACTCTAAACCGACGGAAAGCCTAGAGACTCGCCCTCCCTTATCTTTACATAGAAGAACTTTTCATCCTAAAGATGGACATTGGACATCTTGCCGCTAAACGGCGAATAGGTTCCAAACTTAGTAAAGGTGTAAAAAGACTCGGCTTTTCGTTTCATCGGTTTGTGAAGAGTTCGGAAGACACGAGGGTTACAAACTACCCCTAAATTTGAAGCTAAATAACAATCCAGAGCTACATCTAACCAGCCATTTGGATGCAGTTGGCTGACAGCAATGTCAAAGTAAGCTAAGATGTCCGCCATCATCTTAGGAAGAGGAAGCCGAAAACCTCTTTCTAAGTGACAACTATATACAGATAAATACCCCATTGGCGGACAGACGGGTCGCTGATGAGCTTTCGCCAACATAGTCTCATATTCCTTTATCCAAGGAAAGCGATTCGCCAGATCCGCTAGATCAGCGGCGCTCATACGAGAGGAAGTGGACTCCGCACGAGGCGCCTTTTTCCTAAACGGGGCCGAAGAAGATGTCTCCATCCCCGAAAAACACCTAGAATCTATTGCCAGAGCAAGACGAGCAGCGGCAACGGGAAGGTTCCGAATCCTACCTGAATGAGTTTGACCGCTATTACACGCCGAGTTACGCAACTCAGCTAAATCACAACTAACAGTACCTTCAGAAGAATCAGAATTCTCCAAAGAGGAAGAAGTCCAGCTAACTACGGTTTCGGAAGGAGTGGTCAAATTAAAAAGTTCACAAGTAGACCCAGAAGATGAAGAAGAACTCCTAAACATTCAGCAATCAAAGCAAAAATTCACTTACATGGGAGTTAAAAGCTTTGAAAGATTCCGAATTCTGGAAGAACTTTGGGCAAAAGAACTCGACGAAAATGGGAGAAGAATGCAAATGCAATAGAAAGAGAAAGAGAGGAAGGAAGAAGACGATTTCTCTCCCCTCAGGCGGCGCGCCCATAACACGTGTCACCCGTCGATTGGCATCGAACAGAGTGACCATTAATGCAAGTCATCATGACGGCGCGCGAAGAAGCTCAAAAGCCCTAAAGGACTTTAAAGGAACTTTAGGGGGGCTTCTGATAACGTTGGGATATTATCCAAAGGATCAAAGGAGATATTCGCCTAGAACGGCCACGTATTGATCACCTGATACCGGAATGTTACGGCGTATCAAGCAAGGAGATTCGACAGGCGGATCACCAAGACCTCACCACAAGAGATCCGCGGGCGAACCTATGTGGCGAATCGCCATAACCTCTCAATCCGCCAGCAGAACAGCTGAGCCGATCCCGCAATAAATACCATTAATAAGCTATTAATAAGCTAACGGGCATACTTAAAGGAAACCAGTAACCGCCATTAATGAAGCATTAATAGAGACTTTCTAGTTACTAATGGTTACAACTTCACTACTATATATAGCTTGCATCTCAAGCTATCAAGGTACACATTCACACAATCCTAGAAACCCTACTTTGTCAATTCAGTTTACTCTTTCATACTTTACACTGACTTTGGCATCAGAGCTTCCCCCCGTCGAACCCAACGACGCCCCCCACAGGGACGGAAGCTGATCAGAAATTCTCCACAAGTCATCACAAGATAAGTATAATATAAGGTAACAAGATAATATAATATATATACTTTAATACTCTCCCGCAGTTGTAACGGGAGGCTAAGGATCCGATTTGATATTCTCTGCCAGAGTTACCTGCAAAACAGAACCGGAGACAGGATCTCTGGGAAAACTCTCCGACGATCAAGTCAGTTTTTGTAAGAAGGTTGGTAATTTGACAATAGTATTGCGGGGAAAATTGTGAGCGTACCTTTTTCCCTCGTTCTTAAGGCCTTTTATAGGTGTTTTTTAGGTAACCGCCGAGGGCGGTTACTCCTTAGTGGGCCACGTTCTGAGGGCGGTTCCCCCTTTTTAGGCCATGTCCCTTTCGTGGCTTTCATGGCAACGAACGTGGTTCTGAGTGGGAGTCTTGATGCTCCGTTTAGGAATTTGGGGCGGTTACTCGCTTCACCCGTTTCCGCTTATTCGGGTCCCATTCGGGGCGGTTACTCGCTGCGCCCGCTTCCTTTATTCGGGTCTCATCCGATCTTAGACCATAGGTCTAAGTATGGGCTGGGCCTGCGAAATGAGTATGACCCGGTTTAGCCTCGCGGGTCATCACATGCCTCCCCTTTAGTTTGATACAAGAGCCCTTTAGGGTCTGTTCATAGGGGACGCTTCGTTTTCGCTTGTCTATTCAAAATTCAAAAACTTGTGAATTTTTCCTCTTTCGTTATTTCTTTTCCGGCGTCATCTTTTCCGGCGTTGACCTCTTATTTCCGTCATTTCTCTGTGTTGTCTTTCCCATGTAAGTTTTCCTCTTCATAATTTGTACCTCGTTCGGCTTTTTACTTCTGTTTATTTCTTTTCCTCAACATGTCGAACCCCGACCTTGACTTCGCACCGTTCGATGAGAGCTATGTCCGCGAGGTTTCTCATGAAGTTGATGAGATGGTTGATGAAGTTTCAACCAGTTCTCATGGGTCTGATTCCCACCCCGCTGACTTCCTCCACCTGGCGAATACAACCGACGAGGTTCTAGGTTTTGACCCTAAGAAGTTGATTCCGCCACCTGTCCCAACCCCCCGTTTGTTACCAAAGAGGGACAGGTCGGGAAGCATAGTTTGTCACGAGACCATTGAGGATTTGCGGGTGCAATATCCCTGGCTCCAAGGTCTCGAGACCATCATTCCCGGGGAGGATAGAGGACCGGGCGATTACCCAAAGGGGTATTTCACCATTTTCGTCGCCCAGATTATCTGCGGCTTCACTTATCCGCTGGCGGATGAGATTGCTTCCATCCTCGGCGGTTACAGAATCGCACCTGGGCAGTTCATCCAAATGGATGGGCCGACTTGACCCTGGATAAATTTCTGGCAGATTGTTTGGAGGTTCCTTTCTCGCTTAAAATTTTCTTCAAGCTTCATCATTTCAAGAGTTCGGCGGGGTATTTCACTTTCATCCACCAGAGCGGATACTATGGTTTTGACGAGAAACTGAACAAGATCCGCGAGTGGGATCGCTCTTACTTTTTTATCAAGTTTAATGAGGGAAATCCGAACTTCCTTCGCCATTGGGGCCGGCCCAATGTGAAGAGTTTGAACTTCGGTTATCCCACAGAGGAAGAATCCACCGTCATCAAGTTCCTGAAGAGTACCCCTCCTTTTGTATGGACATATGATCAGGCCTTCCATATGCTAAGGAGCCGAGTAGCGATTGCCTACCGCGAGGGGGATCGCGTGGTCTATATCCCTTATCGCGTTTTTGTACAAGGTACTTTTTATTTCCAAGTTGATGATTTCTTTTAACCCTTTGCAGGGGTGATCCTTTATCTCAAATCGCTGCAGATCGGGAGGCTAAAGCCTTAGCGAGAAGGAAGAAGTGGATGGCGGGAACCGCCTCCATTGTAGGGGCGGATTCTTCTGGAGGAACGATTCCTTCCATTGAGGCGGCTTCTCCTGTAAGGGCCTCCGTTTCACAAGGTCCCGCTTCTGCCTCCGAGGATCTTCCTTTGACGAGGAAGCGGAAGATAAGTGTGGATACAGAGTCTTCTCGTCCCAAGAAGAAGAACACCTCCGTGTCCCTTACTGTTGGCGGTACACCCGTATCCGCCTCATCCAAAGGAAAGAGCAGTACCCCAATTCATGAGGTATCCTGATCTATTCCCTCTTTCTATATTGCTACTTTTTTCCTCATGAGCTATCTGCTGTTCTCTTGATATTTTTCTTTACGCCTTTGCAGCCAATTCCCGACATCAGCGGATGGTGGACTAGGACCTTTGGCATGGCCATGAGTTTTTCTTGCAAGGACATTGTCTCTTCCATATGCAATGTCCTCGGGCGGCTTCCCTCTGCTTCCCGTGTGCGCGAACAAGTACCGCTCCCTACCGCTGTGGAGGGGATCGAGAAGCGTTCTGTAGAGGTATGTTGTTGCTTGTCATTCTCTTTCAAGGATCTTGCATCCATTGTAACCGCCTATTTCTATTCGCCCTTTTTTATTCGTGAGCCGTCTTATATGCAGATTATCAATTTCGCTGAGGGCATTCTCCGAAGGGATGCCGAGCGAGCCAAGGAGTTGGAAGGTCTTGGTACTGAATTGGCGACTCAGAAGTCGCTTTATGATGATGTCCAAGGGAAGGTGAAGGTCCTAGAAGGCGCCCTTCAGAAGGCTGTGAGCGAGAAGGAGGAGGCTCTTAAATCTCTTCAGGCTAAGTCCGATGAGCTGCGAAAGGCCCTCGATGATCTAGCTGATTCCAAGGAGACACAAAAGAAGAGGGCTGAGGAAATTCTGGCTGAAGACGGTGCCCGCATCTACTAGTATGGGGAGCGGATTCATGCCGCTTATGAGCATGGACATCAGGGTCTCGTACTTAACCGCCCCAAGGTTCCCATCCCTGAAAAGGATTTAACTGAGAAGTGGGACAAGCTGGAAGCCGAGGATGCTGATATGGATGAGGTACTCCTCTTAGATTGGAAGAGTTTTCAGGAATCTCCAATTATCAGCGAGATCCCTACCCAGAATGCGGAAGAAGGGGCACTGCAGGACATCTCTCAGCCTGAGCAAGAGGTACCGCCCTCTGAAGCAGTTATTGATTCGAGGGTTGAGGATTCGCTTGAAGTAGATCCGCCCACTGGAGGAAATGAGGGAGTCGCTGGAGGCGAGGAAAGCAATAGGGGTGAAGGAGAGGAAGCCGTAGCATAGTTTAATTTATATTTGGACTTTTTGTATGTAACAAACTGCCCGTATATATTAATTTTCTTTCACTTGCCGCTTTGCCTTGCCTATACGTGCGATTATTGTCACTTTATTTTCATGTATGATCCTTGCCTTTTGCCGACTTCATACTTGTAATTCTTCATAGTAATTTTTGCTTTCGCTAGGGTGGCCAAACCCTTTTTGCAATTTTTGAGTACTCGTTTATTCGCTTAATTTTATGCCTTACTCTATTATTTTTCTTTCGAAAATAATATAATCATAAGGTTTTGCGAGTGATGCGTAATCATGCATCCGCCTTTCTTTAATAGGCAACACATTTATGTGTTTTTTGAGTTTAACCCTAAGGGTTTTGCGAGTGATGCGTAATCATGCATCCGCCTTTCTTTAATAGGCAACACATTTATGTGTTTTTTGAGTTTAACCCTAAGGGTTTTGCGAGTGATGCGTAATCATGCATCCGCCTTTCTTTAATAGGCAACACATTTATGTTTTTTTAAGAACAATCCGCATTCGGGCGTAACATATTGAATAAATGTAATAATTGAATACCTTTATTGATAAAGAGAAAAAGGTTTATTACATAGGTACACCAACTGTGTGGGATCAAAGCCTCATTAAAACCTTTTATCAGAAAACCCAATGGGAAAAACTCATAAAAGGAAAAAGAGTACTCGTCATTTCCTCGAACTACTCGACCTTTTTATATAGGCGTAGGTTCTCTAGATTCCAGGTGCGCGGGAGCTTCTTTCCGCTCATTTCTTCTATTTCAAAAGTGGCTGGTCCCAGCTTCTTGGATACTTTGTATGGTCCGATCCAGTTGACGCCCAGCTTGCCTTTGCCATCTCTGGATTGTATTTTATCCGCTTTTTTCAAGACCAAGTCGTTCTCGTTGATTATTACTTTTCGCATTCTTCTGTCATGATATTGCTTGATTCTATTGCGGTATACTGCCATTCGCATGTAAGCTTTTTCTCTTCGTTCCTCCACAGAATCCAAAGCATCTCTAATGTTGATAGGATTTTGTGTGTCGCAATAATAAATTATCCGATCTGTGGGCGACTTGATTTCAACAGGTAGGACTGCTTCGGCTCCATAAACTAGCGAGAAAGGTGTTTCGCCTGTTGCTGCCTTTACAGAGGTTCTGTATGCCCACAACATATGGGGTATCTCATCCGCCCAACCTGTTTTTTTGTCTCCTAGCCGCTTCTTGATGCCTTGAATCATGGCCCTGTTGGTAACCTCCGTCATACCATTCGATTGGGGATGGTTTACGGAAGAAAAATGATTTTTGATCCCCATGCTTTCGCAGTATGCTTTGAACTTGGCACAGTTGAACTGGGTGCCATTGTCAGTTATAAGCTTTTGCGGGATTCCAAATCGCATGATAATGTTCTCTCGTAAGAACTCGATCATTCGCTCAGGTGTTTGTGCGGTTACTGCCTCCGCTTCTACCCATTTGCTGAAGTGGTCAACTGCGACTATCAAGTACTTCCTTTTCTTTGTCGTTTCTGGGAATGGACCCACTATATCGATTCCCCATGTTGCGAATGGCCACGCCATCATTATAGCGATTTGTTCGGCTCCGGGAACATGCTTTTCATTCGCATGTATTTGACAATTGTGACATTCTGCAACCATCTTCTGGGAATCTTCCACCACCTTGGGCCAGTAGTATCCCATCAGTTTGACCTTTCTTGCCAACGCCGCCGAAGCTTCGTGCGCGCCACAAATTCCTTCATGTAATTGTCGCAGCACGTAGTCTCCTTCGTTGCGACTAATGCATTTCAACCATGGACATGTGTACGATTTCCGATACAAAGTTCCATCCCGAATTGAGTATCGAGCTGACTGCCCAATTAGCTTTCTGGCTAAGCTCTTATCAACCGGTAAATCTTCCTGCTCCAGATATTGGCGAATGGGCATCCGCCAATCTTCATCGTCTTCCAGTTCTTCGATGACCATAATCTGATCGACCTCGAATGCTGGTGCCGATTTTATTTCCAAATTGCATGCCTTTTGACTCCATGGTTCTCTACTTGCCGCTGCTTTTGCCAATTCGTCAGCCTTTGCATTTTGGCCTCGCGGAACATGCACCATCTCCCAAACGACTCCCTTGTGCGTTAACTCTTGTGTCAATCTGCCGACTACCTGATGGTATTTTACTAGCTCCTCCTGTTTCACCAGATAATTTTTTGTGATCT
Source organism: Euphorbia lathyris (assembly GCF_963576675.1). Taxonomy (NCBI): domain Eukaryota; kingdom Viridiplantae; phylum Streptophyta; class Magnoliopsida; order Malpighiales; family Euphorbiaceae; genus Euphorbia; species Euphorbia lathyris. The sequence continues at coordinate 65,543,064 of NC_088915.1, forward strand.
GGTTTATCATGAGTTTGGAATCGCTGTAGATTACCACTCTTTCTGGGGTGAGTTCATTGAGCAACTTCAATCCGCATATCATTGCTTCATACTCTGCGGCATTATTGGTAGTTTTGAAAGTTAATTTTGCTGCATAGCACAGGCGAATAACCTCCGGGCCCTTGATGATGACTCCCAGCCCAGCTCCATCTGTAGATAATGCCCCGTCTGTGTACATACTCCACTCTTCTTTTTGTGCCTTCGGACATTCATCGTCATCCCAGGTGAATTCGTTCACGAAATCGGCGAGTACTTGGCTCTTTAGCGCTGGTCTCCCTTCATAGCGAATATCGAATTCTCCCAGGCGAATTGACCATTCCATCAACCGGCCGGATGCGTCAGGTTTCTGTAATACCTTTCGCATTGGGATGCCAGTTCTCACAATGATAGTATGCGCCTGAAAGTATGGTTTCAATCTAGCCGCCGTGGTTATCACTGCGAGGGCCATTTTGTCCAACTTCGAATACCGGAGTTCTGCATCCTTCAGGACTTTGCTCACGTAGTACACTGGATATTGTTGCCCTTCTTCTTCTCGCACCATCACAGTGCATATCGCCATATTGGTGACGGATACGTAGAGAAATAAATCTTCTCCATCCTCCGGCCTACTCATTAAGGGCGGATAACACAGTAATCGCTTTATCCCCTCGAATGCTTCTTGACAATCCGGCGTCCATTCAAAGGACTTGGATTTTTTGATGGCATTGTAGAAAGGTAGACATCTCCTAGCTGAGCATGATATGAATCGCCCTAATGCCACCAACCGCCCATTTAGTCTCTGTACTTCTCTTATGCTCCTCGGCGTTTTCATCTCCATTACTGCTTTAACCTTCTCGGGATTCGCCTCAACTCCCTTGCCGCTAACAATGAAACCCAGGAACTTTCCCGCTCTTGCTCCGAATGTGCATTTCTCTGGGTTCAATTTGAGGCCATATTTGATTAGCACTTCCAGGATTTCTTTGATATCCTGCGGGTGGTCTTGCATTTTCTTGCTTTTGATGATCATGTCATCAACGTAGATCGAGAAGTTCTCACCGGATTTGTCTGAAAATATCTTGTTCATCATCCTCTGGTATGTTGCTCCCGCGTTTTTCAATCCAAAGGGCATCACCTTGAAGCAATAAGTCGCCTGGTGAGTTATGAACGATGTTTTGATTTCATCCGCCTTCTCCATGGGTATCTGATGGTAACTAGATTTCACGTCGGTGAATGATAAAGCTTCATATCATGCAGTTCCATCTACCAATATATCAATGTTAGGAAGCGGATACATATCCTTCGGACATGCCTTGTTCAGATCTTTGAAGTCGACGCACATTCTGTACGTTCCATTTGGCTTTTTGACTAGCACCACATTGGCTAACCACTCCGGATAGGTGACTTCTCGAATTGCATCTGACTTTAGCAAATCCGCCACTGCTTTTTCAATCGCCTTTTGCCGCTCAGGAGCATGTCCTCTCTTTTTCTGTCGCACTGGGGTTGCACATTTGTCTACATTCAAACGATGGGTTGCTACGTCTGGACTTATTCCTTTCAGTATTTCATTTGGGGCGGCAAATGCCGACTCACATTGGACCAGCACCTCGGCAATGGCTTTCTTCGTTTCTTCGGGGAGGCCCATCGCTATTCACACATTTTTGTCGCTTGAGATGGCGAATAGTTCCGTTTCTCCCAATGCTTCCGCTGGCAACTTCTCCTCTACCTTATCTTCCTCGTCTGGCTTTGGTTCAAGTGACAATGTATAGGCCTGTTGAGATACAAGTTGATCACCTTCAACTATGACTCGCCCTTGGTGTGTTGGTAAATGTAATGTTAAATGCTTCATTGAGATGAGCGACTCCGTTTCTGACAGGAATGGGCGTCCCAGAATTATGTTGTAGGCCAATGGGAGATCAACAATTGCGAATTCTAAATCACCTCGCCATTTTAGCTTTTTATCGCCTGTTTCTGCCTCCAACACCACCTGTCCACTTGTTTGAGAGGATTGACCCCCAAAACCTGTTACATCCATGAATGTATGTTCCACTCGCTCGTCATTAATTCCCAACTTGTTGAATGCAGTCCGAGTAATAACATTACAAGAACTGCCAGTATCAATAAGGACCCGCTTGACGTCCCATCCTTCTACAGCCATTGTAATCACCAAAGCATCCGCATGCGGCTCCGTGATTCGCGCGAATGAGTAATTGAGGGCATCCCCCCTATGAGTGTTGCTTTTTTGCTGTTCACGGCGAGCTCTTTTTGTTGGAGGCTCATAGATCCCGCCGGCTATCACGTTTATCACTCCTTTTTTCTGCTTCTTTTTGGGCCTTGCCTCTTCTTGATGCGGTAACGTTGCTTTCTCATCACTAGTCTCCTTTCGTACAAATTGATTCAGCTTGCCCCTTTCGATCAGCCTTTCAATCTCCTTCTTCAATTCATAGCAATCGTTCGTGTCGTGGCCGTTCAGTCTGTGGAACCTGCAATATTTGTTAGGATGTCGCCCCAAATTGGTTCGACCTTTTACCTCGGGGAACCGCACATCCTTCTTCAGGGGGCTCTTTTCGATCCAAAGTAACACCTCCTGGCGAGTCGTGTTTAATGGTGTCTGATATCCGCCACTTTGAAAGGGGCGATCGCCTCTTCGAACAAAATTACTTTTGGACTGGGTCTGGCGCCGATTGTCCGAAGTGGATCTATCGGCATCTCTTTCTCGCCGGGTTTGAGCCCTATGTTCCCTGTTGACATCATCCACTTCCATGAATTCCTTTGCTATTTTCATAAGTTCGGCCACTGTGCGCGGCTTGTTGCGGATGATTTCCTCCCGCATACTCCAATCTGTGGTTCCATCTGCCATGATGTTGCGGATGCTCACGATATCCGGGTTTTGCAATCGCACCAGAATATCGTTGAATGCGACAACAAATTCCCTTAGGGAATTATAGTTCCTCTGTTTGATCTCCTTCAGCTGCCTATCCGTCACATCCGTTGCTTTACAGCCCACAAATTTCGCACAGAAATCCCGACTATATTGATGCCAATTGTGAATAGATTCTGCGGGTAAAGATCGAAACCAATCAGATGCGGCTCCGCCCAAAGTTGCCGAGAATAACCTGCAAATGATGCTTTCACTCGCTCCTGCAACATCCATTAGTTCTCTGTAGTTCCTGACATGAGCCTCAGGATCAGAATTTGGATCCCCATAGTATTTAGGTATCGCGGGCGCTTTGATTCTGTGATCTGGAATGAATTCCCGCAACGAAGGGGCAAAAGGTGAATCGCTCTGGACCTCTGCTCTCGGCCTAGGCGAGTACCCCATTCGCTCCATCATGCTTCGTAATTGATCTTCTAAGTCAATATCGGGTATTCGCCGGACTTCTTCCATCCGCTGCTGGTGAATTCTGGGTGGCATCCACCCGCCCATCGGTGTTGAGACGTGTGCCTGTTGGGGGACTAACCGCTGTCCCATTATAGGATCAAAGTTCCATGTGTGCTCTCGCCCAGGAGTCATCAACTCCGAATGTCTGTGAGGAAAAGGTTCCACTTGCTGTAGCGGAAGAGTGCCTTGCACTCCTGGCAACGGTTGGGATGGCTGCCAGGTCGGATGTATCGTCGTAATGAGATCTGGGTGCGAGTAGTTGCTCGGGTGGCTGTGTGGGTTTGTGCGACTACTCTGGCCCACTTGATTTGGCGCCTGAGATGGCTGCGGGAGGGCCGATATGACAGGGATAGTCGGTGATTGTGTTGAGATAACCACAGGTTCTTGAGGAGCAGCCGCCACGGCGGTATTGTGTTCGGCGAGGGCAGTTAGTAAATTAATCATTCGATCTCCAGCCGCCTGGCTCATGTTCGAAGCCAAGACTTGTCCTGCCATCTGCACGAAATCACTATTGGACATTTCCATCTCAGTTTGCACTTGGACTTCCAATAAGGGACTCAATTGTCCCGAAGGACCCGATGAGCTAGGCACCACAGGCTGTGCACTTGCAGGTTGCGAATTCGCAATCCGTGGTCCCCTGGAGTTCATACTGGTTGATCTAGTGGTAACGCCGGTCGTTCGTGATGGTTATGACATGTTCTTCGCGTACCTTTAACCAAATGTTGGTAAAAAATGTCCACCTTCACCGCACCAATGATAACTTGCCGGATCCGATTTGATATTCTCTGCCAGAGTTACCTGCAAAACAGAACCGGAGACAGGATCTCCGGGAAAACTCTCCGACGATCAAGTCAGTTTTTGTAAGAAGGTTGGTAATTTGACAATAGTATTGCGGGAAAAATTGTGAGCGTACCTTTTTCCCTCGTTCTTAAGGCCTTTTATAGGTGTTTTTTAGGTAACCGCCGAGGGCGGTTACTCCTTAGTGGGTCACGTTCTGAGGGCGGTTCCCCCTTTTTAGGCCATGTCCCTTTCATGGCAACGAACGTGGTTCTGAGTGGGAGTCTTGATGCTCCGTTTAGGAATTCGGGGCGGTTACTCGCTTCACCCGTTTCCGCTTATTCGGGTCCCATTCGGAGCGGTTACTCGCTGCGCCCGCTTCCTTTATTCGGGTCTCATCCGATCTTAGACCATAGGTCTAAGTATGGACTGGGCCTGCGAAATGAGTATGACCCGGTTTAGCCTCGCGGGTCATCAGAAATAACTATAATTAAAAATTCAATAACATCAATTGTTTTTTTTTTTTTCAATAATATAGATAACTTTAATAATAATTTTAAATAATTGAGAAACCTAAAATTTGAGAACCATCTAAATGCAGTTTTAAATTGAGAGGCACAACGTGGTTTTCGTCTTCGAATTCAGAAAATATAATAATAGGACAAATTAAATGAAGCAATGTAGGAGTAGGAGGAGATTTATTGTACACAAAATTTATAAATTCACATGCATTTGTAGTTTAGATCCATTAAAATAAAACGTCATACCCACTTTTCTTTCCAAAACAAATACTGAGCTGTTAAATACCGCCATCAAATTCCTTTTCACCACCATTTTTGGACTTTTTGCCCTTCTCATAATTTTGATCAAAAACTGAAAATTCTCTCTCCAAAATCATAAACCCGAACAACAATAATTGAAATTATGAAAATAATTGATGTGTGACAATCCGAACCCCGAAAATAGATGATTACAAGTCGGAAACATTAAGAGTTACATTTTCTTATCAAAGAACTCATGAAAATAATATATATTTTTCATGACGATTTTGCATTTTTCGTCACAAAAAATAGGAGAATTTTTAATTTTTCGTCACAAAAAATTGAATGATTTAGTATTTTTCGTCACTAAAAATTTTACGATTTTGCATATTTCAAAATTTAGCCTAAACGGATGCGACATACCATTCCACCATGGTGGAAACGGATGCAGCATCCGTTCCCGCCATGGTGGAAATGGTATGCCGCATCCGTTCACACCATGGTTGGAACGGATGCGGCATACCATTCCCACCATGGCGGGAACGGATGTCGCATCCGTTCCCACCATGGTGGGAATGGTATGCCGCATCCGTTTAGGCAAAATTTTGAATTTTCTCTCAAATTTTTTTCCCCAATTTTGACAAAAAAATTATACCAGGAGCAAAATGGGTCAATGGGTGCGGTGATAAGAAATTTGGGTTCGGTATATAGCAATACCCAACAAATATCCTTACCTTCTTGAATTTTTCATTTTCAAAATAGATGCCTCCTCGGAAATTTAATTTTCCTAGGACGGTATACCCTTATTTATTAATATATGTTATAATTAAAAATTTGTTAGTGAATATAAGGGCAATAAAAGTTTTTAGTTATAGTATTAAATGAATAAATTACATTTCTTAAATAGGTCTCTATAAATGCATATCCTTGGGACCGGAAAAAATATTCATTAAGCGAGATTATTTATTTATCGATAAATGAATAAATTATTCATTTATCGATAAATATTCATTAGATATGTAATTATCTTGTTTAGGAAATATATTATATGATTGATTTGTAATTATCACATTAGCATAATTACAAATCAATCAAATAATTGCAAGATTCGTTCAAAAGATGCTAATATTCCTGAACCAGAAGTTGGTCAATTAGATGAAGATATCCAAGGATTAAGTGATGTCATTTCTAATTTATGCTATAGAAATGTGACGGATGTCGAACATCTTTTGAACTATCCTAGAGAGAATGATGCAGTTATGGAATCGCTTACAGACGAAGAAATTATCCAGTCAATAATGAACAATGATGATAGAAATGATCCAGAGCCGGATGACAGTTGTGTTGTCGCAAATGTATCGTCAAAAGAGGCCTTTCAAGCAATGGTCACCTTAAACAACTACTTGCTACAACATGAGCAAAATATACCAGAAGTTGTGTTTGCACTACAAAAAGTTAAAAATGGTGTTCATTTTGGTTTAGGTGGAAAGAAAAAACAATCAAGTATAGATGCATTTTTTTTAGAAGAAATGACTTATAGTTGATTGATTAAAAGGTTTTGGTATATATATATATATTGTATGTAATTATTTAATAATTATTACTTTATATTTTCATTGGGCCCTTAAGGATTTAAATATTTTTTATTACTTAATGCATTTAGCGAGGTTATTACTTTAGTCCATTGGCCCAAGTCGGGACCAGAAGAATTTATTATATAATCGAGGTTATTACTTTATCGAATATTCATTTATCGAGGTTTAACTGTATTCTCTTGAAACATTATTATGTAAACAGAGAGAATATTTTATATGAATATAGAAATCGATAACGACAAATAGTAGCTTGCTTAATTTCACTCTGAGACTTGTCAGTGACAGTTGTATTTGCTAAAACAATTTTTTCGAACTTAAAATTATTGAAAAACTATTTGAGATCAACAATGTCACAAGAAATGTTAAATGGTTTAACAATTTTATGTATCGAAAGAAATAGGTTAGAATATATTGATGTAAACATTATTTTTAGTAATTCTGCATCTAGAAATGCTTTTAGATAATGTTTTGTACGAGCAATTAGATATTTAATGTGGAATAAAAGATTTTTTATATGAAATTGGATGTTTTTATTTGTTCCTTTATTAAGTGTAATATAAAAAAGCGTTATGTTTAAGTAATTTTTCTTCTAACTTTATCTTTTACTTACTTCGCCTCTAGGTTTCTAAAATCTCAGGATCGGCCCTACATTCTGGAAAAATGGAAGCCGGTGGAAATAGATTACCTGAGAAAGAGGGAGAGAAATGTTCTAACAGTAGAGTTTTACATTTGAGGATTTGGAATTTCAAATGAAGCTGTTTGGGACACTTCTAAAATATGCTTAAGATTATTAAATTTTGGATATAGTTGGAATTTCTTTTTCAAGTATGAAACATTTGTAATAATTTAAGCCATCATTGACTTATTTGTAACTAGGGGTGTTAATGAGTTAGGGTAGTTCGCAACTATTCGAGCTCAGCTCGGTCAAGGCTCGATTCAAGTGGACTCGGCTCGAGACATCAACGAGCCAAGTTTGAGCTTCCTTAAGTTCGGCTAAAAAGCTCGTGAACATGTTAAAGTATTTTTTAATTACTATATAAATTTTATTAATATTTAATTTAAAATAAAATAATTAATGACCATGGGCGAAAATAGAAAATGAGTAATTGGTTATGGAGTACTCTCAACTCACAGGGCCCATAAAAAAAACACTTTACGGACCTTTAACTAGTCTGGAAAATTAGAAATTCAAATCGAAGTTCAAAATACAAATCCTAAAGACTAACTAGATTCTCTCTCCCGAAGTTCTCCATTTACGCTACCATTCACACTAGTAGCACTAACAACTACTGTCCATACGTAACTTCGTCCGCAACAAGGTCATATGTGATGTGTGAGTTTGTCTTCTTCGACCACCAGTAACAGCAACTATTTTTAGAATTCGGCCATGACAAATGATTGTTTTTTTTTTATATAATCTTTAAACTCATGTGGAGTATGTTATAGGAATTTTTGATTTTCTATAGTTAAAGCTCGTAAAATCTCCGCTCGAAATATTAACGATTCAATACTAAACTTATCTAGATCCAGTATTCGTCCCATTAACACCCCTACATACCTGTAACTAACCTTTAAGATTATGCAAGGGATGTGAGGTCAATCCCACCCCGTTGCATTTGAATTTTATATTGTTGGGCCCCGAACTCGAACGCAGGTCTAAAATTTAAGTGGGCCGAACCTGGGCCACATTACTCAAATCAAGTCATCTTTCAGAAAATCATTAAATTTGTGTTTTTCTCACATTTATTAAATATTTACAAGTGTCTACTGTTGAAAAAAAAATTCTAACTATGTAACTAAAGTCAGAATTTACAAAAAAAAAAAATTTAATGAGTAATTGAATTTGATAAAATTAGAAACAAAAAAAATGAAATTCTGATGTATTTTAAAAAAACATGAAATGATAAAATACAGATAAAAAAATTAGTTAATTTTAAAATAAAATTCTTTTATTTTATTTCATGTAATTTCCTTTTATTATACCTATTTCTTTAAGGATAAGGATAAAGGCTGTGATAAGGATAAAGATAAATGGTTGGGATAAGGATAAAAATATGATATTTGATAATTATTATTCAATGTTTAATATGTGGGATAGAGATAAGGATAAAATAATACATTTTATTATTTTAACCTTATTTAAACTACATAACATTAAATTGAGGGATAGGATGGACTTTTCCATCCTATTAAAATCGCAGGAGCTTATCCCACCTTCTTATACCACCCCTTCCTCGGTATAGGATTTGAGAGATAAGAGGCTTATCCTTCATCTGTCTCACTCTTCTATCTGTCAAACAAACACGAGATAACTTATCTCGTATTTTTTTTATCAATATCCCACCTCTCTATATCCCTTCTAACAAACACCCCGTTTATATAGTACTCATATTCTTAGTTTTAGTTAGTCTAATTTTTCCTAAACCTCACCAAATTTCACCAAAACAATAATTTAATCTAAAATTTCTACTACTAGTTAAAATAATAAGTTGTACTTAAAACCTCCCAATTATAAGAAATCTTGCATTGATTCAGATCATATGGACCGAATTCATGTAAAGCTTCCATCTATACAAAATATATCAAATTTATAACTTTTCAAAAGTAATATATATTATAAATCTCTGATTGGTTCTTACTTACACAACAGCAAAGGGGGCCCAAGCTAGGTAGTATGAGGTCAAGCCCAGGTAATCAAAATGATAGAGACAGCCAGAAAAGAGTGTATATAAGGTTGTAACTTTTAGGATAAATTACACTCGGGGTCCTTTAAGTTTGCTTTTACTTTTATTATCATCCCCTGAGTTTTAAAACGGGACATTATGACCTTGAACTTTGTATTTTACTAAAACTATTGCCTCTTTTACCATTGCAAAGTCAACATTATCTATAACAATAAAAGTTTAACAATTAAAAATGTGTTCCGTTGCTACTTTTTTACATGTTTGCATTTTCACTTTAAAAGGTAGAGTTTAGGTGTTTGGTTAGACCTTTGTTGTTGGCAAATTATTAGAAGCATCCGGTTTTCCATGTCAAATGGAGGACCTCTCATACATATTTTGACACGTATAACACGGACTCACATATATTATAAGAGACCCCACTATTTTAATTATTATGTGAGATCACACTACACGTGTCGAAATGTAAATTGGGGGTCCTCCGAGTGACATGGAAGACCAAATGCTTAATATAAGGATTCTTGTTGTTTGCCTTTTATAGTTGAAAAGTAGTTTCTTTTTTTTTTATAAAAGTATGAGCTTAGCAAACATCAAACAGTAGGTAAAACAAACGGGTCCTAAAATCGTTTAAAATCACATTTTATATGAAACCATTATTTCTGTTTTTCCAAATCTATCGTTTCTGGAGATTTCTCTCTCTCCTCTCTCATAAACAAACAACACCTAAATGAGCTAAAAAAAATCAACAATTAAAGTTATTTAGAGTATTATTTTCATCCACTCTACAATGGAGGGTTACCTACAATAGAAATGGTCATCTTCATCAACGGTAAAATGGCTCATTATGTTACTAAAGTGCAAAATTCAGTAATCATAATTTTCGATTTTGAAGTTCAGATAATGAATCGTAAGCGTAAAGTTAAAGGGTAATGGATGTAATAATTTACCTAAACTTTAGACATTAAATACAAGTTAATCTTATAGTTCACTTAATCCTATTATGAATATCATTGTGCATTAGTTAAGAAACCTATTATATCATTTTCATTTATCCTTTTGATAACATCCCTTGTCCTAACACTTGAATCTAACTAACTAACTAACTACCACCACCATACCCACTTTCTCACCTCTTCTTCTTTCTTTCTGCAATCATAATTTTTTAATTTATGCTATTTTATCCTTCAAAACTACTTCTTCTTTTACAAGTAGCCAGTAGAAAAAAAACCAAAACAAAACAAAACCAAATACACATAAATAATTAAGGATTTACAAGGAGGTTTTTTGAGTAGCTCATAGAAAAAATTATGACTACAGCTAGATTTATTAAATGTGTTACTGTTGGAGATGGTGCTGTCGGAAAGACTTGCATGCTTATTTCTTACACTAGCAATACATTTCCTACGGTACTATTACTACTACTACTGTATCTTACTTTGATTATTTGGAATATTAAGGTTTGATTTTTGTGTTTGTTTGTTTGATTAGGATTATGTTCCGACAGTGTTTGATAATTTCAGTGCTAATGTTGTGGTAGATGGTAGTACTGTTAATCTTGGATTATGGGATACAGCAGGTATGGACTTCTTTTTTCAATTTCATGAAAATCAGGGGGTGTAGGGTAAGATTTTATATATTGAAGGGTTGTTTTGTAAATTACAGGGCAAGAAGATTATAACAGGCTGAGGCCATTGAGTTACAGAGGAGCTGATGTGTTTTTGTTGGCTTTTTCTCTTATTAGCAAGGCCAGTTTTGAGAACATTTATAAAAAGGTTCTTTCCTTTTCTGTTTCCGTTTTAGTTTCAATATCCGTTTCTGTTTTAATTTCGATTTCTATATTTGTATCCGTTTTAATTTCCATTCGATTTCGTTTCCAGTTACTAGTATTTTGATTGTTGACTCATCCTCGACTTTGCAGTGGTTACCTGAGCTGAAACATTATGCTCCAAATGTGCCAATTGTGCTTGTAGGCACCAAACTTGGTGAGTAATTTTAAGATTTTTCAACTTTTAAGACAAAAGCATCCTGAGTCGTTTATGATTCCGATTTTGGTAAATTGAATCACTAATCTTTTATTTCAACATATTAGATTTACGATTGTACTTTTTTTTTTTTTTGTCACACTAGGTCATTGTTTGCCAAATTTATAAAAGTCTCACCCAATATTACTTAGATATTAACCGTATTGACCCAAACCGATACTTTGGGTCTCACACTTTAAAACACGTATACACTTTAGTCACTCTTTCCATTTCTATTGTAAGATTCGTCACTTCGACATTCCTTAACGCCGCTCCTTGCTTAGCCCCTATACCCCAATGCTACTCCATTACAAAATCAGTTAGCTACATCTGATTCAGTTAAAAGAGAGTTGCTTATGTAACTTGGGTCTGAAATTGTATTTTCTATAGTTCGAAATAAGACTTTTATAGTTTATCTATATGGTAATGGTCTCTCCCGCAACGTTATGGCAGCAGCGGAAATGTTACTAAACTACCATTCAAACTCAAAAAGGTTACATGGGTAGAATGGTATGACTGTACTTTATATTTATGAAAATGTCACTACCCGCTCAAAAATTTTGATGCACCTTGAGCCAAAAATCAGTGTCCTTATGTATAACCACACCACCTTAAAAAAACTGTTTTTAACTGTTTATAAATCAAATGTCAATAACGGTTGAAATGAATAACACTCTGATAACTGAATTTTACATTCAAATGTGACTTTTCTGATCATGTGAGGTTTAATGCGTTGAAATTAAATATCAATAATTCAATCCACCAAAATCAAAATTATCAATTAGATTGCTTGTACCAACTTTTAAATATTACATCATTGGCACAAAACTTTGCAGATTTGCGAGATGATAAGCAGTATTTGATTGATCACCCAGGAGCAACAGCAATAACAACAACTCAGGCATGTAATTAATCAAATTACATTGAAATTTTACAAAATTGAATTTCTAAATTAAGTTTTATCTAAATTGCTTAACAGGGTGAGGAACTGAAGAAAACGATAGGTGCTGTAACTTACATAGAATGCAGTTCCAAAACTCAACAGGTATTTATTAATTAAAAACATAAATCAAACCCCTTAATTAATTTCATTATAATTCATAATTAATTAATTTAATTTATGTGTCTTTTTTATTGATTAGAATGTGAAAACTGTGTTTGATGCTGCGATTAAAGTAGCCATGCGACCACCGAAGCCAAAGAAGAAGCCCCGAAACAAGCAGAAGAGAAGATGCAATTTCCTTTAGCGAATATCCGCATTTACGTCAACTTTTATTTTTCATAAAATACGAATTTCCCTTTGATAAGTTTCTGTATACATACATGTTCTAATTTTTTGATTTTTTATATTTGTAATTTGTTCAATAAGGACTTGTAAAAATTTGGACATGAAAAATTACATGTATGAAATTCATGATATTAGAGGTTAGTTGAGGCAGGTCTATCATTCCTTCAATTAGTTGATAAGACTCATCAAATCCAATTAAATTTTACATCACACTAGAAGTTAGTTGTGGCAGGTGTATCATTTGAGTTGAAAGGTAAATAGTAAACCTTAATCAGAAAATAATGGCTTAATACATCATTTGCCCCCTGAACTTGTCCAAAAAACTTGATTGGCCATCTGAACTTTCAAAGTGTCCCGATAGCTCTCTGAACTTGCATAAAATGTTCAATTAGCCCCTTGAACTTGCAAAAAATGTAATCAATTGATCACTCAGTTGCGAAAAAGTAAGTTAAATGCGGAAGACGTATTGCATGAGTCTTAAAAAAAAAATAAAAACGACCAAAATCAGGGTATACGATTCTAATATTAGAGAAAACAAGTTTTATAGTTGAATAAGTAAAACTTCATTTTTAATCTATTTTTGAATTATGTAATAACATTTTAAGATGCGTGAAATACATTTTCCATATTTAACTTATTTTTTTGCGACCGAGTGATCAAATGATTATGTTTTTTGCAAGTTCAGAGGGCGATCAGGATACTTTGAAAGTTCAGGAGGCCAATCAAGTTTTTTAGACAAGTTCAGGGGCAAATGATGTATTAAGCCGAAAATAATCTATATACAATGTATAGGATCAGTCTCAAATTGAATAATTGCATAAATTATATATAAAAATATTACTTTACTTATACACGGACCTATTTATGAGCTGAGCCGGGCCGGGCTGACCTAGCTTGGGTTTTTAAGATAAATCTTAAACTCAATCCATTTTATATTTAGGCTTGAATGGGCTTGGAGCGGGCCGGATTGAACATTAAATAGAAATATCCAAGCCCAATTCATTAAAAATGGGGGTAGGCGGGTTAAACATGCCACCGGACTCATGAACATGTCTAGATATTTAGAGAGGTTTAGTTTACAAAAAAGTATTAGTCATGGATTCACTCTGCGATTATCAAAGGATCAAGGAGTGCCTCTAACCGATCCTGTTATGGAACCGATTGAACTAAAAGCACGAGCTGATAGTTAAGACCCAATCATAGATCTTATATTAATCTCTGACACACCGCACACGCAAATGCCGCTTGGGCTTGCAGCATGCACAACACAGGCTCATCCCGCTGATAGGGGTCAAAAACCCATATCTTTGGGTACGGTTTTAGGACGGATTTTAGCATTATTTAGTTAATAAGCGAGCATTTCTCGCATTTAAATGCTTTTGTGTGAGTTAGTTAGGAATTGGAAACGTTTTATTTATTTTTCGTTGTTTAGGCTCGTTTTATGACCAATTTAGGCAATTACGGCCAAAATAGCATGCATAGTATAATTCCGTTATCTTTTGAAGCTCATTGGTCCGTCAAAAGTCGCACCAAACGAAGCGTTTGCTCAAAATAAGCGATTGGCGGGTCAATTTAGCCTTTGGACTAATGTTATCTGGAGTTTCTGTACATGCGCAGGTATAAGTTCGGACGAAAAAGGCATCGACGGCAGTCGGCAAGCACGCGGGGGAATACCGGGCAAGAATGCTCGACGAGCGGGCCTCCGTAGGCCATGCCTGCTCGCCGAGCAGGCCATCAGAGGCCTGCTCGGGCGAGCAGGATGCCTGCTCGCCGAGCAGGGCGCTACTCGCCACGAGTAGCGCCTGCTCGCCGAGCAGCTCGCCCTGCTCGGCGAGCAGACCTACGGGAATTGGTCAAAAAGACCAATTTCGCCCCCACGATGCCACGACGGACCCCACGACTTCCTACCTGCATAAGGACACGAAAATAGGTCAAAAAGAGGGCCGAGCCACGCCTATAAATAGAGTTTTTCCAATGTAAATTGGTATCTTTCATTTATTTGTAAATTACTTTAGCTTTCCCCTAGTAATTCCTCTCCATCTCCTCCATATCCTTCAAACCTCTATTGAAGCTCCTCCAAAGCTTTTCTCGAGGAATTATCAAGGTTCGTCCTTAAGATTAGGTCGCCGGCTGCAGAGTAAACAGGTTCCCTGAAAGGGATTTTTGTATCTCCTTTTATCTTTCCTTGTTTGTACTCTTTGATACAGTTGCCGAACCTAGCTTATTGTATCTTGTGACATTGTTCTTCGCCTTTAATAATAATTTAGCTCTTATTTTGTTCTATGATTATTTGTCTAATCTCTGTCTTACGCTTTATTCAATTGGTTTAACTCATTCAAAAGCCCCAAAATCTAGTAGGCACATATTGCGAGCTGAATCTGACCTAGTCAGAGCCTAGGAGATTGACAACCTCTTAGTTGATTAAGCGCCAATTTACTGAGCCTTAGACCTAGTTTCGGCCTTAGAGAATCACGCGCTAGGAACCTCAGGAGGGTAAGTAGGGTTAATCGCCTTGAATACAAGTGACTCAGATTAGGTTTTTACTCAATAGACCTAACAATCTATCTTCATTATTATCGTTCATACCATGTTCCTTCGGGTAATTGCATCTAGTGAAAGATCAATTAGGAGTAGTTTAACTTAATTAGGGGTAGAGTAGCTTAATTAGGCATAGAATAACTTAGTTAGAATCAGAAAACTTAGTTAGGATTAGTATAATTAAACCTAGGAGTAGATTAACTTAATCAAACAAACTCAAAACCCCCTAAGCCTAGATAACTCCTGAAACCAAGTAGCTCGATACTTGCACAAATAAATCCTGTGGACGATAACCTGGACTTAACCAGAAATTTATTACTTGATAATGACGGGGTACACTTATCCCTTAGTGAATCTTCATCCCAACTTAGGTGAGGGCGCATCAAGTTTTTGGCGCCGTTGCCGGGGATTTATTTCTTCTGCAATATCGAACCAAAGGTCGATTTGTTAGTTTAGGCATTCATTGTGAATATCCTTTGTTTATAATCGTTTATACTTGTTTATATATAATCCTTTATACTTTTCTTTTTGTGAATATTTGTTTTTAATTTTTATTGTTATTTCTAATGATTCTTCTTTTTTGAGAAAATGGCTAGAAACAATGGAAATAAGGAGTCTATTACGCATTTGCTTAACTTTCTATCTACTCACGAAGATCAAACTGACGATTTGTATGCCTCAATTAAAAATTTATGCATACAAAAAGGGATCCTAGTTGATTCAACCGCGGACGAATCAATTAAAGAACCCAATTTGGTAGGTCAGGTTGATAAGGTAATATCTTTTCTCATTAACAATGAAGAACTGATCCCTAATTATGAGAAACCAAAAGTTTCAATATTAATTGAGGAATCAGTTGAAATTGAGCCTCTAGAGAAGAATCCAAAAATACAAGAGTTCGGTTTTGCTCCAAGTCCAGAAATTTTCATTCTCTTTGATTTACCAAGGGAATAAAAAAGGGAGCAAACTAAATTTTTTCATAACTTATTTAAATTTTATCCTTTGTTTTTATTAAAATTCTTTGAAACTGATAATCCGTTTTGCAGGTACGGATTATTTATTCAGGAATTTGAATTCCTAACGCGAATGTCAGCATACACCTAGGCGGGAATTCTATGTCGAGCTCACCGACTATAACGTAGCGCTTCTTGGGAGCAACCCAAGTTTTAATAAAACTTTTCAGGTTTATTTTATTTAGATTATACATTGATCTTTTAGTTTAGTCTTTTTAGTTTTCTTTTACGTTTTTTTTAAAGTGTTCGTTTAAAAAAATAATAAAATAATAATAAAAAAAATAAAAATAAATAAATAAATAATTTTTTTTTTGTTGTTTAGTTTTCTTTTATTTTTTTTATTTTATTTTTTTTTATTTTTTATTTTTAAGTTTTCAGGTTTAAAAAAAAAAACGAATTTCGCCCAACCCGGGCGAGTTAGGCACTGCCCAGCTCGCCGGGCTGGTCGGCCGAGCCAGTCAGCTCGGTCGACACGGGCTGTTCGGGATTTTAAAATCCCGAACCAAAAAAAAGAAGGAAGAAAGAAATAAGAAAAGAAAAAGAATAAGAAAAGGGGGGGATGACTCATCATCCCCTTCCCCACCTTCTTCTTCCATTCTCTCTTTCTTTCTTTGTCTTATTTCATTCTTTCATTCTTCCTTTCTTCCTCTCTTTCCCTTTCAAAACCTAACCCCCCAAATCCACCATACTAACCCGAATTCAAGATATAAGGTATGAATCTTTATCCATTTTTTATTTCTAACATGTTTCTAGGCTTAGATTTTAGCTTAGGGTGATAATTTTTGAGATTTAAGGAAAAACCTAAGTTTTAGGTTTTTCTCTCTTTTCTCAAATAAATCTCTTATTTGCTTTTAATTCTTGATTTCCTTGCAATATATGTTAACATCATGATTAATTTGTGGTTTGGGTGTAATTTCTGTTCTTAATTTGTGAATATTTGGAGAAATTGCTCAATTTGGGTAAAATCTCCATTTTAGCTTAAAGTTCAACTATTCAATTTATAGTTAAAAACTTGCCAATAGAGTTATGAATTGCATTCTTACCATGTTTTAGTCATTGGGCATCTCTAATTTTGCATGAATTTGTGAATTACGGGTAAAACACTTAGGGACCGAATACTTATGGTTTTAGTCCCTAAATTCCTAAACTATGGTTTATGCCTATGAATGGTTTATTTGGGGGTTTATGTTCAAAATTGTAAATATGTCCTAACTTGTCCATTTTTTTGGTCTATTCCTCAGGAACTATGGGTAAGAAGGGCAAAGCCAAGGTCGTAGTTGAGAATGAAGCCGAGTCTGACGTCGAGTTCAGCGATACACTCCAAGCTAAGTATGACCCACCTTTTGGGCTCGTTAATGAACGTGAGGGGGTATTGTATGATAGATTTTCTAAGCAAAAACTTGCCACCCATATAGTTGTTGATCAAACATATTTAGCGTCTATAGGCCTGAAAAAGGATTTCAATGAAATCCTCAAATTCCACGGCTGGTTTAGACTAGCCACAAAACCGACCCCAGTTTATCACAACTTCACTATGGAATTTTTAACTACTTGGAAAAAAGAGCTACCCTTAGGCTGTGGTAAGCATTCTTTTAGACTGAATGGTAAACCTTACCGTCTTAGTGATACCACACTAGCAGCCCTGATGGGAGTCTATAACAATCCAGAGGCAATCTCAGATTTTGAGAAACCCATGACAAAAGATATGGCCTGGGAACAATTAACAGGCATATCGGAATTTGACTCCCAGACTGCTAGCCCAGTCGCTCTCTTGGACCCACTCCTCAACCTTGTTCACAAGTTTGTGGCTCACAACTTGTTGGGCAAAAACGAGAGCAATAAAGTCTCAAAGACAGAATTGCTCATACTGTGGTGTGTGGCCAACCACAAACACGTGGATAATGTCAAGGCCATCTTTGAGGGCTTCTCAAGCCAAACGAGTAGAAAACGCGGTTCCCTTGGCCTTGGACACTTAGTTACCAACGTACTTGATAGCCAATTCAAAAATTTGGACATTCAAGAAGTTGCTTTTTACCCTACTTTGCTTAACTCCAAGTTTTTGGGGAGATCTACTTTTCGTGAAGTCTTAAACAGGAACCCAACCGAAGGAGCAAGCTCTAGCAGAGGGGAACGGAAAAGAGCACGAATTCCACCACAGCATAGGGACGAGGAACCTGAGGAAGAAGAACCTGCGACAGTAGGAGACCAAATGGAAGACCAAGCACCGGGGACGGAGGCCCAATTCCAAGCCATCAACACCATGATGGCAGAAATGCGAGACCTGAACCTTCGGACATTCAACACTGTTCAACAAATGGACCATCGGTTCACAACCTTCGAACAGAACATGGACCGGAGGCTCACGGGCCTTGAATATGTAGCGTCAAACTACTGCGAGCGCTATAACATGCCATGGCCACCTCCCCCGGCTGATCAGTAAGTTGTCTTCTCCACCCTGACTTTTTACACTCGTACTTTATGATTTGTGATGCAATGTTGGAACTTATTGCATATTTTTAGTGTGAGGAGGAGTGGTAGACAAACATACAAAAATTGTATAATTTTTAAATTTTTGTTGCATCGTGTCTAATTTAGTTCAGCGTTTTCGAGTTTTATTTATGTTTTTGCATGTTTAGGACCTAAAACCGTGAACCTCCTTCGAATCTAAACTTCGTTATTTATCCTCGAGGACTGAGAACCGAATCTAATATTGCATGACAACTAGTTTAGGTGTAGGACACAATCCTTGTATCTGTAAAAGCATGAGCTAAAGTTTGCAGTTAGACCCTACTTTTGAAGAAATGCTAAAATCATTACTTAGGTAGATAACTTAAGAATTGAAGGCATGTGATGTTGAACTTGAGTTTGGGGAAAACTAGTAAACACAAAATTGAAATCCAAAGAATTGTGAGTTGAATTTGAGCCTAAGAGCGAACATCAAAAAGCTCTTTTTCTTGACATTTTTGTGTGAATGCTTTGACTTGTGGAAGATTACAGATTTTGCACCTAATACTGTGTTGAACCTACATGCAATGATTTGAGATGATAAACGATGAAATCAGCCTCATTAGAATTAACCCTTTTTCTTTACCTTATTTTCTCTTTTTCATCCACTCTAGGAAGCCCCTTTGAGCCTATATTTTTGTAGTTTATAGATTTTTTCTTTCGTTCTAACCTATTTTTTTTTTTTGCAAACCACAACTTGGTTTGCTACTTAACCCAAATTTTTTGCAAAAGCTCAAATTGAGCCTTTGTTTTCTTCTAGCGCTTTTTCTTTGTTTATGGCATTATAGTAGCAAGCCAAAAGGCTAAGAAGTGAATGAGCATCACTATCCAAAAA
The DNA here is from genome assembly GCF_963576675.1 of Euphorbia lathyris. Classification (NCBI taxonomy): domain Eukaryota; kingdom Viridiplantae; phylum Streptophyta; class Magnoliopsida; order Malpighiales; family Euphorbiaceae; genus Euphorbia; species Euphorbia lathyris. The sequence continues at coordinate 65,562,475 of NC_088915.1, forward strand.
AAAGGGGAAGAAGAGAAAAAAAGAAAAAAAAGAAAAGAGACGAACTAAAAGGGGAGAACTTCATCCCCTAGTTCTTTAAATCAAAACGTCTCAAGAAAACATCCCAAACAGAGAATAATGGATGAATAAAAAGCTCAATCACTTCATATTTGCTAAAGCCATTTGAACTTTGTTTTTCTAGCGCTAGAACTATTAACCCTTGTTGTACCTTTAACCCTCTAACCACATTACAACCCAAATTCGAGGCTGTTTTTGATATCATCGGAGTCATATAGCATAGTAGAGGAACTCAAATGATAGTGCAAAATCAACGTAATCCTAAGCAAGAACATAAGCCGAGAGTAAACACTTTAGCCACCAAAATTGTGTGAAATGAGTGAACTACCTATGGTGAGGTGTTTTACTTAGCGATCCCCTCAAGCTCGTTTAATTGAACATGTGTCCTTTTGCTTAAAACTATAACCTATGATAATTGAAATGCGGCTTTTGGATATCGTGTCTCTACTTTGTATTTCCGAATGTATGTAATTACAGATGCTCGAAATTGTGTCAAGCACCTAGTCAAACCGGGAGGTTTTCTAACTTGCTTGTGATTGCGGGTTTAGTTTTTTAGTTTACTTAGGGACAAGTAAAGTTTTAAGTGCAAGGAGGTTTGATAGGGGTCAAAAACCCCTATCTCTGGGTACGGTTTTAGGACGGGTTTTAGCATTATTTAGTTAATAAGCGAGCATTTCTCGCATTTAAATGCTTTTGTGTGAGTTAGTTAGGAATTGGAAACGTTTTATTTATTTTTCGTTGTTTAGGCTCGTTTTATGACCAATTTAGGCAATTACGGCCAAAATAGCATGCATAGTATAATTCCGTTATCTTTTGAAGCTAATTGGTCCGCCAAAAGTCGCACCAAACGAAGCGTTTGCTCAAAATAAGCGATTGGCGGGTCAATTTAGCCTTTGGACTAATGTTATCTGGAGTTTCTGTACATGCGTAGGTATAAGTTCGGACGAAAAAGGCATCGACAGCAGTCGGCAAGCACGCGGGGGCATATCGGGCAAGAATGCTCGACGAGCGGGCCTCCGTAGGCCATGCCTGCTCGCCGAGCAGGCCCCTGAAGGCCTACTCGCCGAGCAAGCCATGCCTGCTCGCCGAGCAGGCCCCTGGAGGCCTGCTCGCCGAGCAGGCCATCAGAGGCCTGCTTGGGCGAGCAGGATGCCTGCTCGCCGAGCAGGCCACCAGAGGCCTGCTCGCCGAGCAGGGCGCTGCTCGCCGCGAGTAGCGCCTGCTCGCCAAGCAGCTCGCCCTGCTCGGCGAGCAGACCTGCGAGAATTGGTCAAGAAGACCAATTCCGCCCCCACGATGCCACGACGGACCCCACGACTTCCTACCTGCATAAGGACACGAAAATAGGTCAAAAAGAGGGCCGAGCCACGCCTATAAATAGAGTTTTTCCAATGTAAATTGGTATCTTTCATTTATTTGTAAATTACTTTAGCTTTCCCCTTGTAATTCCTCTCCATCTCCTCCATATCCTTCAAACCTCCATTGAAGCTCCTCCAAAGCTTTTCTCGAGGAATTATCAAGGTTCGTCCTTAAGATTAGGTCGCCGGCTGCAGAGTAAACAGGTTCCCTGAAAGGGATTTTTGTATCTCCTTTTATCTTTCCTTGTTTGTACTCTTTGATACAGTTGCCGAACCTAGCTTGTTGTATCTTGTGACATTGTTCTTGGCCTTTAATAATAATTTAGCTCTTATTTTGTTCTATGATTATTTGTCTAATCTCTGTCTTACGCTTTATTCAATTGGTTTAACTCATTCAAAAGCCCCAAAATCTAGTAGGCACATATTGCGAGCTGAATCTGACCTAGTCAGAGCCTAGGAGATTGACAACCTCTTAGTTAATTAAGCGCCAATTTACTGAGCCTTAGACCTAGTTTCAGCCTTAGGGAATCACGCGCTAGGAACCTCAGGAGGGTAAGTAGGGTTAATCGCCTTGAATACAAGTGACTCAGATTAGGTTTTTACTCAATAGACCTAACAATCTATCTTCATTATTATCGTTCATACCATGTTCCTTCGGGTAATTGCATCTAGTGAAAGATCAATTAGGAGTAGTTTAACTTAATTAGGGGTAGAGTAGCTTAATTAGGCATAGAATGACTTAGTTAGAATCAAAAAACTTAGTTAGGATTAGTATAATTCAACCTAAGAGTAGATTAATTTAATCAAACAAACTCAAAACCCCCTAAGCCTAGATAACTCCTGAAACCAAGTAGCTCGATACTTGCAGAAATAAATCCTGTGGACGATAACCTGGACTTAACCAGAAATTTATTACTTGATAACGACGGGGTACACTTATCCCTTAGTGAGTCTTCATCCCAACTTAGGTGAGGGCACATCAAGTTTTTAGCGCCGTTGCCGGGGATTTATTTCTTCTGCAATATCGAACCAAAGGTCGATTTGTTAGTTTAGGCATTCATTGTGAATATCCTTTGTTTATAATCGTTTATACTTGTTTATATATAATCCTTTATACTTTTCTTTTTGTGAATATTTGTTTTTAATTTTTATTGTTATTTCTAATGATTCTTCTTTTTTGAGAAAATGGCTAGAAACAATGGAAATAAGGAGTCGATTACGCATTTGCTTAACTTTCTATCTACTCACGAAGATCAAACTGACGATTTGTATGCCTCAATTAAAAATTTATGCATACAAAAAGGGATCCTAGTTGATTCAACCGCGGAAGAATCAATTAAAGAACCCAATTTGGTAGGTCAGGTTGATAAGGTAATATCTTTTCCCATTAACAATGAAGAACTGATCCCTAATTATGAGAAACCAAAAGTTTCAATATTAATTGAGGAATCAGTTGAAATTGAGCCTCTAGAGAAGAATCCAAAAATACAAGAGTTCGGTTTTGCTCCAAGTCCAGAAATTTTCATTCTCTTTGATTTACCAAGGGAATCAAAAAGGGAGCAAACTAAATTTTTTCATAACTTATTTAAATTTTATCCTTTGTTTTTATTAAAATTCTTTGAAACTGATAATCCGTTTTGCAGGTACGGATTATTTATTCAGGAATTTGAATTCCTAACGCGAATGTCAGTATACACCTAGGCGGGAATTCTATGTCGAGCTCACCGACTATAACGTAGCGCTTCTTGGGAGGAAACCCAAGTTTTAATAAAACTTTTCAGGTTTATTTTATTTAGATTATACATTGATCTTTTAGTTTAGTCTTTTTAGTTTTCTTTTACGTTTTTTTTTAAGTATTCTTTTAAAAAAAATAAAATAATAATAAAAAAATAAAAAAATAAATATATTTTTTTTTTAGTTTTCTTTTCTTTTATTTTATACTTTTCAGTTGGATCGCTGCAGTTGGGCCCATCGCTTCAGTTGGGCCTATATATATTAGTCTCCATAAGCCCAACAATCTCCCACCTGGAGACTAAATCCGTCCTCCGATGGTAGTGTCATGCCTTTAACTTAATTACCAAGGCCAGCTGAAGCCATACATAGCTTCAGCTTCTCTAAGGTTACAACCTTAGTCAACATGTCTGCAGGATTCTCTATGCCTGGAATCTTCATCAACTGCAATATCTTCCTGTCCAAGAGATGTCGTATGTAGTGATACTTCAACTCTATGTGCTTTGTTCTTGAGTGAAAGGCGTGATTCTTTGCCAAATGAATGGCACTCTGACTGTCGCTGTACAGAATAGGATCCTTCTGCTCCTTTCCCAACTCACGCAAGAAATTCTGCAACCATACCATCTCCTTACTAGCCTCAATCACTGCAACGTACTCAGCTTCTGCAGTAGACAAAGCCACCACCTTCTGCAGCTTTGAAGCCCAAGAGACAGTAGTACCACCGAATGTGAAGACATATCCGGTTGTACTTCTTCTCTTATCGATGTCACTAGATGCCAAATCTGCATCCACATATCCTGTCAACATAACTTTCTTGCCCTCAAAACATAGGGCCTGTTCAGTGGTTCCCTTTAGGTATCTCAAAATCCACTTTACTGCTTCCCAATGCTTCTTACCAGGGTCTCCCATGAAACGACTAACAACTCCCACAGCATGTGCAATATCCGGCCTTGTGCACACCGTTGCATACATCAAGCTGCCAATTGCTGAGGCATACGGAGTTCTCTCCATCTGGACTCGCTCTTCTCTGCTCTTGGGTGAGTCATGTTTAGATAGCTTGAAATGGCTACCCCAAGGAACCGTAGCTGGCTTGGCATCTTGCATGCCGAATCTAATCAATACCTTCTTGATATACTCAGCTTGTGAGAGATACAACTTTCCAGCCTTCTTATCTCTTTCAATCCTCATGCCCAGAATCTGCTTAGCTTCTCCGAGATCTTTCATAGCAAACCGTGACGCGGCCCCACGCGGTTGTGGAGCGAGGCCGGTCTTAGGGATAAGTGTACCCCGTCGTTATCAAGTAATAAATTTCTGGTTAAGTCCAGGTTATCGTCCACAGGATTTATTTCTGCAAGTATCGAGCTACTCGGTTTCAGGTGTTATCTAGGCTTAGGGGGTTTTGAGTTGGTTTTTCTAAGTTAATCTACTCCTAGGTTGAATTATACTATTCCTAGCTAAGTTATCTGATTCTAACTAAGTTATTCTACGCCTAATTAAGTTACTCTACCCCTAATTAAGTTAAACTACTCCTAATTGATCTTTCACTAGATGCAATTACCCGAAGGAACATGGTATGAACGATAATAATGAAGATAGATTGTTAGGTCTATTGAGTAAAAACCTAATCTGAGTCACTTGTATTCAAGGCGATTAACCCTACTTACCCTCCTGAAGTTCCTAGCGCGTGATTCCCTAAGGCCGAAACTAGGTCTAAGGCTCAGTAAATTGGCGCTTAATCAACTAAGAGGTTGTCAATCTCCTAGGCTCTGACTAGGTCAGATTCAGCTCGCAATATGTGCCTACTAGATTTTGGGGCTTTGGAATGAGTTAAACCAATTGAATAAAGCGTAAGACAGAGATTAGACAAATAATCATAGACAAAACAAGAGCTAAATTATTATTAAAGGCGAAGATAAATGTCACAAGATACAATAAGCTAAGTTCGGCAGCTGTATCAAAGAGTACAAACAAGGAAAGATAAAAGGAGATACAAAAATCCCTTTCAGGGAACCTGTTTACTCTGCAGCCGGCGACCTAATCTTAAGGACGAACCTTGACAATTCCTCGAGAAAAGCTTTGAAGGAGCTTCAATGGAGGCTTGAAGGATATGGAGGAGATGGAGAGGAATTACAAGGGGGAAGCTAAAGTAATTTACAAATAAATGAAAGATACTAATTTACATTGGAAAAACTCTATTTATAGGCGTGGCTCGGCCCTCTTTTTGACCTATTTTCGTGTCCTTATGCAGGTAGGAAGTCGTGGGGTCCGTCGTGGCATCGTGGGGGCGAAATTGGTCTTTTTGACCAATTCCCGCAGGTCTGCTCGCTGAGCAGGGCGAGCTGCTCGCGGCGAGCAGCGCCCTGCTCGGCGAGCAGGCCTCTGGCGGCCTGCTCGGCGAGCAGGCATCCTGCTCGCCCGAGCAGGCCTCTGGTGGCCTGCTCGGAGAGCAGGCATGGCCTACGGAGGCCCGCTCGTCGAGCATTCTTGCCCGGTATGCCCCCGCGTGCTTGCCGACTGCCGTCGATGCCTTTTTCGTCCGAACTTATACCTGCGCATGTACAGAAACTCCAGATAACATTAGTCCAAAGGCTAAATTGACCCGCCAATCGCTTATTTTGAGCAAACGCTTCGTTTGGTGCGACTTTTGACGAACCAATTAGCTTCAAAAGATAACGGAATTATACTGTGCATGCTATTTTGGCCGTAATTGCCTAAATTGGTCATAAAACGAGCCTAAACAACGAAAAATAAATAAAACGTTTCCAATTCCTAACTAACTCACACAAAAGCATTTAAATGCGAGAAATGCTCGCTTATTAACTAAATAATGCTAAAACCCGTCCTAAAACCGTACCCAAAGATAGGGGTTTTTGACCCCTATCAAACCTCCTCGCACTTAAAACTTTACTTGTCCCCAAGTAAACTAAAAACTAAACCCGCAATCACAAGCAAGCTAGAAAACTTCCCGGTTTGACTAGGTGCTTGACACAATTTCGAGCATCTGTAATTACATGCATTCGGAAATACAAAGTAGAGACACGATATCCAAAAGCCACATTTCAATTATCATAGGTCATATGTTTTAAGAAAAATGACACATGTTCAATTAAACGAGCTTGAGGGGATCGCTAAGTAAGACACCTCACCATAGGTAGTTCACTCATTTCACACAATTTTGGTGGCTAAAGTGTTTACTCTCGGCTTATGTTCTTGCTTAGGATTACGTTGATTTTGCACGTTCATCCGAGTTCCTCTACTATGCTATATGACTCCGATGATATCAAAAACAGCCTCGGATTGGGGTTTGTAATGTGGTTAGAGGGTTAAAGGTACAACAAGGGTTAATAGTTCTAGCGCTAGAAAAACAAAGTTAAAATGGCTTTAGCGAGTATGAAGTGACTGAGCTTTTTATTTATTCACTATTCTCTTTTTAGAACGTTTTCTTGAGACGTTTTTGATTTTAAGAACTGGGGAATGAAGTTCTCCCCTTTTTGTTCGTCTCTTTTCTTTTCTTTTTCTCTTTTTTTTTTTTTTTTAGTAGTGATGCTCATTCACCTCTTAGCCTTTTGGCTTGCTACTATAATGCCATAAACAAAGAAAAAGCGCTAGAAGAAAACAAAGGCTCAATTTGAGCTTTGCAAAAACTTGGGTTAGGTAACAAACTAAGTGATAGTTTGCAAAAATAAGGGTTAGAACAAAAGAAAAAATCTATAAACTACAAAAATATAGGCTCAAAGGGGCTTCCTAGAGTGGATGAAAAAGAGAAAATAAGGTAAAGAAAAAGGTTAATTCTAATGAGGCTGATTCATCGTTTATCATCTCAAATCATTGCATGTAGGTTCAACACAGTATTAGGTGCAAAATCTGTAATCTTTCCACAAGTCAAAGCATTCACAAAAAAATGTCAAGAAAAAGAGCTTTTTGATGTTCGCTCTTAGGCTCAAATTCAACTCACAATTCTTTGGGTTTCAATTTTGTGTTTACTAGTTCTCCCCAAACTCAAGTTTAATATCACATGCCTTCAATTCTTAAGTTATCTACCTAAGTAATGATTTTAGCATTTCTTCAAAAGTAGGGTCTAAATGCAAACTTTAGCTCATGCTTTTACAGATACAAGGATTGTGTCCTATACCTAAACTAGTTGTCATGCAATCTTAGATTCAGTTCTCAGCCCTCAAAGACAAATAACGAAGTTTAGATTCGAAGGAGGTTCACGGTTTTAGGTCCTAAATATGCAAAACATACATACAACCCGAAAAGCGCTAAACTAAACTAGACACGATGCAACAAAAATTTAAAAAAATTATACAATTTTTGTAAGTTTGTCTACCCCTCTCCTCATACTAAAAATATGCAATAAGTTCCAACATTGCATCACAAACCATAAAGTACAAGTGCAAAAAGTTAGGGTAGAGAAGACAACTTACTGATTTTATTGCAATCGCCAAAAATTTGATGATTTGCGGTGCCATTTTTTTTTTAAATTTTATTTTAAACCTGAACACTGAAAAGTTTTATTAAAACTTGGGTTGCCTCCCAAGAAGCGCTACGTTATAGTCGGTGAGCTCGACATAGAATTCCCTCCTAGGTGTATGCTTCTACTCGAGTTAGGAACTCGAACTCCTTAACAAATAACCCGTACCTACAAAACGGATTAAGAGCCTCAAATAAGTTTAATGAAAGTAGGAGGCCGAATTTAAACATATTATGAAAAAGTTTGGTTTGCTCACTTTTGGATTCTCTTGGTAGGTCGAAGAGAATGAAAACTTCTGAACAAGGAGTAAATCCAAACTTTTCTAACTTTTGAGGAAAAGGTAGTTGATATACACAAGCTTCGATTTGATCATTTATTTCTATCACATGATTTAGAATTTCAGATTTTGAACCGGGGTTGCTTACCGCTTCCGGTTCTTCACTTACCTTGAGTGATGCATGTGACAGTGGACTTGGTTCTACCTTTTTGTCATTCCTCAAAGAGATGGTTTGAGCTGATTCCCTTTGTGGGATTTCTATGTTTTCCTTTATGCCTGGGAGAGCATCTCGGGATTGCTCTTGCATCTCATGGTTTATTTGAGCCAATTGGTTGCTCAAGTCCTTGCAAACCTCCTCGTTGATTGTAAGTCGGGCTGATATTCCTTTCAAAATGGACAGCACCTCATCTCGTGAGCTAGAGGGTTGTGGAGGAACTTGGCTTGCTTGTTCGTAAGGGAACATTCCCAATTCGTTTTCCCTGTGCTCATTAACAAACCTATTTGGAGGCCTCAATATGTTAGGGTTCCTGTAGGACAGATTTGAGTGTTGAGGTCTCCTCCAATCACTACCATAAAAGCTGTAAGAATTGGGGTTAGAATTATACCTTTGGTGATTACCCACAAAACTTACACTTTCATTAGTGTTGAGGCTCAGTTTCGCCATCAAGATATCCATTTTCTCATTTAAGTCGGCCATGGAGGGATTGGGAGCCTCATTCTCCAGGGCATGAATGTATTGTCTTGATGGGATAGTAAACTTTTGAGCTTACCACTCGACTTTTTCTTGCCAATTCATTGATCAGAGAATGCTGAGAAAAAGTGAAGTTCTAGCACAAAAGTTGATAAGTAACAGTATACAGATATGAACAAGTATAGAAAAGTATAAAGAAATTATATATCAACAAGTATAGAGAATAAGTATAAAGAATTATGTGTAAACAAGTATAAACGATATAAACAAGGATATTCACAAAAAGAATCGTATATAAACAAGTGTATGTATAAACAGGTATATGTATAAACAAGTATAAACGATATAAACAAGGATATTTACAAAAAGAATCGTATATAAACAAGTGTATGTATAAGCAAGTATATGTATAAACAGGTATAAATATGAACAAGTATAAATATAAACAAGTATTAATGGTTATAAACAAGTATAGATAAACAAGTATAGATGATATTCACAGAGATATTCACAAAGGAATGCCTAAACTAACAAATCGACCTTTGGTTCGATATTGCAGAAGAAATAAATCCCCGGCAACGGCGCCAAAAACTTGACGCGGCCCCGCGCGGTTGTGGAGCGAGGCCGATCTTAGGGATAAGTGTACCTCGTCGTTATCAAGTAATAAATTTCTGGTTAAGTCCAGGTTATCGTCCACAGGATTTATTTCTGCAAGTATCGAGCTACTCGGTTTCAGGTGTTATCTAGGCTTAGGGGGTTTTGAGTTGGTTTTTCTAAGTTAATCTACTCCTAGGTTGAATTATACTATTCCTAGCTAAGTTATCTGATTCTAACTAAGTTATTCTACGCCTAATTAAGTTACTCTACCCCTAATTAAGTTAAACTACTCCTAATTGATCTTTCACTAGATGCAATTACCCGAAGGAACATGGTATGAACGATAATAATGAAGATAGATTGTTAGGTCTATTGAGTAAAAACCTAATCTGAGTCGCTTGTATTCAAGACGATTAACCCTACTTACCCTCCTGAAGTTCCTAGCGCGTGATTCCATAAGGCCGAAACTAGGTCTAAGGCTCAGTAAATTGGCGCTTAATCAACTAAGAGGTTGTCAATCTCCTAGGCTCTGACTAGGTCAGATTCAGCTCGCAATATGTGCCTACTAGATTTTGGGGCTTTTGAATGAGTTAAACCAATTGAATAAAGCGTAAGACAGAGATTAGACAAATAATCATAGACAAAACAAGAGCTAAATTATTATTAAAGGCGAAGAGAAATGTCACAAGATACAATAAGCTAAGTTCGGCAACTGTATCAAAGAGTACAAACAAGGAAAGATAAAAGGAGATACAAAAATCCCTTTCAGGGAACCTGTTTACTCTGCAGCCGGCGACCTAATCTTAAGGACGAACCTTGACAATTCCTCGAGAAAAGCTTTGAAGGAGCTTCAATGGAGGTTTGAAGGATATGGAGGAGATGGAGAGGAATTACAAGGGGGAAACTAAAGTAATTTACAAATAAATGAAAGATACTAATTTACATTGGAAAAACTCTATTTATAGGCGTGGCTCGGCCCTCTTTTTGACCTATTTTCGTGTCCTTATGCAGGTAGGAAGTCGTGGGGTCCGTCGTGGCATCGTGGGGGCGAAATTGGTCTTTTTGACCAATTCCCGTAGGTCTGCTCGCCGAGCAGGGCGAGCTGCTCGGCGAGCAGGCGCTGCTCGCGGCGAGCAGGCATCCTGCTCGCCCGAGCAGGCCTCCAGGGGCCTGCTCGGCGAGCAGGCATGGCCTATGGAGGCCCGCTCGTCGAGCATTCTTGCCCGGTATGCCCCCGCGTGCTTGCCGACTGCCGTCGATGCCTTTTTCGTCCGAACTTATACCTGCGCATGTACAGAAACTCCAGATAACATTAGTCCAAAGGCTAAATTGACCCGCCAATCGCTTATTTTGAGCAAACGCTTCGTTTGGTGCGACTTTTGACGGACCAATTAGCTTCAAAAGATAACGGAATTATACTATGTATGCTATTTTGGCCGTAATTGCCTAAATTGGTCATAAAACGAGCCTAAACAACGAAAAATAAATAAAACGTTTCCAATTCCTAACTAACTCACATAAAAGCATTTAAATGCGAGAAATGCTCGTTTATTAATTAAATAATGCTAAAACCCGTCCTAAAACCGTACCCAAAGATAGGATTTTTGACCCCTATCAAACCACTCAGATAGCTGCTTCTTCAGTTTTCTCACTTCTCGAGCACTCGACCCTGCAATCAGCATATCATCAACATATAACAGTAAAATTATGTAGCCTTCATTCAATTTCCTGAAGTAACAACAATGTTCAGCTTCAGTCCTCACGAACTCAATTTCGTGCATGAATCCGTCAAATTTCTTATACCACTGTCTTGGAGCTTGTTTCAGACCATACAAGCTCTTGTTCAACTTGCACACAAGCTCAGTGTTATCAGACTCATAGCCCTGAGGTTGCTTCATATAGATATCTTCATCTAAGTCCCCATGAAGAAATGCCATTTTTACATCCATTTGCTGCAGCTCCAAATCTTCTGCAGCTACCATACTCAACACTAAACGAATAGTAATCAGCTTCACCACTGGAGTAAAAACGTCAGTATAATCTATGCCATGCCTCTGCTGAAAGCCTTTCACGACCAGCCTTGCCTTGTAGCGTTTGCTACCATCAGCCTCTTCTTTGATTCTGAAAATCCACCTGTTTTGTAGAGCCTTCTTACCCTTTGGAAGCTCAACAAGTTCCCAGGTGCCATTGCTCATCAAGGAATCCATCTCATCATCTATTGCAAGCCTCCACTTGCTCGCATCCTCTCCACGAGATGCTTCCAAGTAGCTTTCTGGTTCACCACTATCTGTTAACAGCATGTAGTTGCTTGTAGGCGTGTACCTGTCAGGTGCTCTACGCTCTCTAGTGGATCTGCGCAGTGTAACCGGTGGAGTTTGGGGTTCTTCTACCTCCTCCACAACTGTCTCCTCCACAACTACCTCCTTGCTCCCACCAGAATTCGTGATGTCTAGTTCCACGACCTCTGGTCCTGCATCACCAGTATCAGATGTGCCCAGACTATCCTTGTACATTATCTGCTCGTTGAAAACAACATCCCGACTGCGAATAATCTTCCTGTTCTGACTGTCCCAGAACCGATATCCGAAATCCTCACCACCGTATCCAATAAACGTGCACTTAATAGACTTTGCATCTAACTTACTTCTCTCAAGGGGAGCAATATGAACATATGAATCACATCCAAATACTCGTAGAAAGGATAGATTTACCTGTTTTCCACTCCAAGCCTCTTCAGGAATGCCACTCTCCAAGGGACTTGAAGGCCCTCTGTTGATCAAGAATGCTGCAGTGTTAACTGCTTCTGCCCAGAACGTCTTGGGAAGTCCGCACTTCAGCCTCATGCTTCTAGCACGCTCACATAGAGTTCTGTTCATTCGTTCTGCAACTCCGTTCTCCTGAGGAGTTCCTTTCAGAGTCTTCTCCATGCGAATTCCATTCTCAGCACAGAATTCCTTGAATTCTCTAAGCTCATACTCTCCACCATTGTCAGACCTCAAGCACTTTACCTTCAAACCTGTCTCATTCTCAATCAGGGCCTTCCATTTTCGAAAGGAATCAAAAGCATCAGATTTCTTTCTCAGAAAATAGATCCACACTTTCCTGGTGGAGTCGTCAATGAGGGTCATGTAATACAAAGCTCCACCAAGAGATTTCACAGGTGCAGGACCCCATAGATCGTTGTGAACTAACTCCAACTTCTCTTTCTTCAAAGTTCTGCCACCCTTAGAGAAACTGACCCACTTCTGCTTCCCAAAAATGCAATCCTCACACAGCCCAAGATCAGCAGATTTCAGACCCGGCAACAGACCCTTTGAATACAGCACTTTCATCCACTTTTCACTCATGTGACCAAGACGACAGTGCCACAAATCTGCATTGACATTCTCCCTCACGACATCAATGCTATTGAAAACGTTGTCTGTTAAGTACAACGATCCAACCTTCTCACCCCGGGCAACCACCATGGCTCCTTTGGTCATTTTTCAAGCACCACCTGCAAAGATTACACAATAACCTTCATCATCCATTTGCCCGATTGACAACAGATTTCTCTTTAGGCCAGGAACATGCTTTACTCCAGACAGCTTTATCACAGATCCATTCGGGGATTTGATCGAAACATCTCCCTTCCCTACAATCTCCAAAGGCTCATCATCAGCAAGATAAACCTTTCCGAATTTCCCAGGGGTATAGTTTTCCATCAAATCTGCACTACTACATGAATGAAATGAAGCTCCTGAGTCTAATACCCAAGACTCCAGAGGACTTCTTACACTCAATACCAGGGCTTCTGCTGCTGTTTCTGCAGTTGAGTTACTCAGAATCAACGCATCACCAAAATCCTCGCTGGTTGAATTCACTGACTTCTCCTTCTGTGGTGCCTTACATTCACTCTTGTAATGACCATTCTCATTACAATTCCAGCACTTGATGTGGCTCTTGTCCTTCACAGGTTTCCCTCTCCCTTTGGACTTAGACCTGCCACGATTCTGCTTTGACCTGCGATCTGACCTGCCCCGATTCTCTGCATTCAAGGCTGATCCTGATGTGGAACCTGACTCTTTCCTGCGAATCTCCTCGCTTATAATCAAGTCTCTGACATCATCAAACCTAAGTTTTTCTTTCCCTGCTGAAGCACTTAGGGCAGTAACCGTGCCGCTCCAACTCTCTGGTAAAGAAGATAACAGAACTAGGGCTAATACCTCTTCGTCGAAATCAATATCTACAGAACTTAATTGAGTGATTGTCATATTAAAATCATTCAAGTGCGTCGCCACTGCTATATTCTCCGTCATCTGCAGATTAAACAGTCGCCGCATCAGATGAACTTTGTTTGCCGTGGAAGGCTTCTCGTACAACGAACTCAAGATCTCCAACATCTCCTTCGTGGTCTTTGCTTTCACTGTGTGATGCGCCACGTTTCTAGACAGCGACAGGCGAATAACGCTCATCGCTTTTCTGTCCAACAACTTCCACTCTTCATCATACATATCCTCCGGCTGCTCACCCAAAGGCTGGTACAGATCTTTACCGTACAGGTAATCCTCGATCTGCATCTTCCAGAAACCGAAATCCGAACCATCGAACTTCTCCACAGGGGTTTTTCCGTCTCCCATCGTAATTACCCTCGCTCTGATACCAGTTGTTAGGAATAATTGAAATTACGATAAACAAAAATAAGCAAACACACAAGAATTGTTTACCCAGTTCGCCACTCAATATGAACCATCGAATTTCTCCACAGGGGTTTTTCCGTCTCCTATCGTAATTACCCTCGCTCTGATACCAGTTGTTAGGAATAATTGAAATTACGATAAACGAAAATAAGCAAACACACAAGAATTGTTTACCCAGTTCGCCACTCAATATGAATGACTACGTCTGGGGGCACTACCAAGCCAGGATATTTACTATAATGAATGAGATACGGATTACAGAGAAAGAGGTTACATTTATACTCCTGAAACCCTAACCGTCTGATACCAGTTGGATCGCTGCAGTTGGGCCCATCGCTTCAGTTGGGCCTATATATATTAGTCTCCATAAGCCCAACAGGTAAGACATTACCTTTTTATCCATGCATTGAGTCAAGTTCTGTACAAACCAACAATATTCATAAATCCTAAACCGTAGACATTCACCTAAATGAAGGAATGAACAAAAAAACTACTTCCTTGAAATTCTTTTAGAATACTCTCTTAAATTTTATTTAGATGTCAAGTGTAACTCAATCACAATTAGGCCCAATAAAGTTTAGATTATAACAAATCAAACTCGATCCTATAAATAAAGAATTAAGCGTGAATTTGGCTCTAAAATTAGTAGATAGGTTCAGTTTAATTAAAATCGAAGTTTAGGTATCAACTCAGTTCAGAAGTTGGTAATATTTAATAAATTAGTTCAAATATAATCAATTTCTATACTTAAGAGTTTGTTGGATTTGGACTGATTTATCAACTAAATTTAAGCCATGTTTGGGAATTAGCTATTAGCTAATTTGTATTAAATTGACTTATAGGCTAACTTTAAAAATGAAATTGATCCTTAATTCTAAAAATAAAATAAAATAAACACACTAATTTGATGTGCGCTTTGAACTTTCACGTTTTTAAGAACAAATGTATCGCTTAAAAAAAAGAAATGTAATCCATAGAATCAATCTAAACCATAACAAAAACAAATTTATGAGGTTGCATATTTCATTACTGTTGCCATTATTCATAACTTCATTCATCTAATATATTGTTACAATCCGAATTAATATCAATATTTTTTTTATCTAGGTTTATGGTTTTTTTTTCTGTTTTTAGTCCAAAGATAAACCCTTATTTGCTTTGTTTTCTTTTATTAAATAAATTTTTGACTGACTGTTATGTTAGATTTGGTAGTGTTTGGCTCTTTTGTGGAAAATACGGGTACATCAGAAAATTATAGTATTCTAGAACTATGAAATAAAATTGCGCTTACTGACTTCTAAGTATCAAATGACTGTGAGAAATAAAGAGACCATAAAATTCTAAATAATTTTATTATCAAAACAATACCGACCTTACAGAAATGATCAAAGAACAAATAAAATAAAATTGTACTCGGAAAATAAATGACCATTGAAGTTGAAAATTAAGACGGGGAATTCTAAAAAATTATTGATATCTAAAGAGAAATTGCTAGAGTTTTGCTTGAGTGTGTGTTGAGTTCTCTTTTCATTGATTTCTGACTTTTATAAATGTTGAAGGTAACTACTGCTTCTTTCCACTAAGTCACATTCTCCATCTTTAGATCACGTCTGAGTAACTGCTCCACCATCTGGTTCCCATGATCTTCATAATGGATTGATATGAGATTTTCTAACTTTCCTGCTTTTAAATTGGCTCACAGAGTACACGTTAAAATATTAAATGACCCTCTAGGTTTACCTCATGTCTGTAAACGTTGTAGTGGACAATGTTTTTGGAGAGAAAAACTTAATGGTTGAGTAAAATCAGGGATAGTGGAGATAGGATTTTAACTTGTTAAGAAATAGTAAAAAATGTTTAAAATATTTAATGGCCAAATAAAAATCAGGCCCAGTCCAGTCGGGACGGACGGGCGTCGCACGAACGAACGAGCGCGCGCTTGTGGTTTATTTTTTAAAACCCACTAAACACAATTTAATAACTCTTTTGGCCCAACCCAATATAAACCCTTCAACCATCTCAAAAGTTTCCCATGTGGGATACTTAAAGTCACAAAAGACAAGCAAAGGCTAAAGAGCCATTTTACCAAAATCTCCAACAATCCCCCACAAATATAAAGACATACAATCACATAATTTGATCCAAATGATTTAGAATAAACGTATGTATCTGATCCATTAACTACGTACCCATCAGAAAGTAAAGTGGAGTTAAACTTTTCATACCATTGTTTGGGTGCCTGTTTCAGGCCGTACAATGACTTCCTCAGTTTGCATACCTCATCTTCCTGACCGGGTACAATATTTCCCTCAGGCTGTTGCACATAGATTTCTTCTTCTAAATCACCATTTAGAAAAGCTATTTTTACATCCATCTGATGTACCACCAAATTATGTATTGTTGCAATTGCAATTAAGATTCTAATAGTAGAAATTTTAGTAACAGGAGAGTAAGTATCAAAATAGTCAATTCCTTTCTTTTGACTATAGCCTACGACAACTAATCCATCAGGTCTTTTTTTCCTTTTGAAGATCCATTTAAGTTTTTATAGTTTTGGACCCTTTAGGCAAAGAGACTAGATCCCAAGTGTGATTGACCATAATAGAGTCTAATTCATTTTTGATTGCCTCTTTCCAAAAGTTAGCATCTACAGAGGTCATGACCTCCTTATATGTCTTAGGATCTTCTTCTATTAGATAGGCAGACATAAAAACATCATCTATTCTATCTGAATTTTCTAGTAGAAAAGAGGAAACAAAGTCGGGTCCAAAACTATTAGCTATTTTCCTTCTTTTACTTCTTCTAGGTTCATGTTCACATTCATCACGTTTTTCCAAAGAACTAGAAGCAAGAGAATCACTAGCATATACAGTATTAGAGGGACCAACATCATCACTCACAAGATTTTTCTTTAAAGGAAAAATAATTTCGAAGAATTCTGCATCTCTAGATTCACATATGGTATAGTCATTTAGTGCCATCAATCTAAAGGCAGCACTATTAGAAGCATATCCAATAAAAACACAATCAAAGGTTTTTGGCCCTATGTTGGGTTTTCTAAAAGATGGAAAAGCAACCTTAGCAAGACAACCCCAAACCCTTAAGAAATTTAAATTAGGCGAATACCCCTTCCAAAGCTCATAACGAGTTTTGTCTAATTTTTTATGAGGAACTCTATTTAAAATATAGCATGCAGACAAAACAGCCTCCCCCCACATATTATCAGGCATACCAGAACTAATCAGCATGGCATTCATCATTTCCTTAAGCGTTTTATTTTTCCTTTCCGCTATACCGTTTTGTTGTGGTGTATATGGCGCACTAATTTCATGTATAATGCCATTTTCCTCACAAAACGTTTTAAGGAAATTAGTTCCGTATTCTCCACCTCTATCAGATCTAAGCCTTTTTATTTTTCTATCTAGCTGATTTTCTACTTCCATTTTATATTTTAGAAACATACTTTCAGCCTCATCTTTTGATCTTAAAAGATATACTTTGGTGTATCTAGAAAAGTCATCAACAAAGGTCATATACCATCTTTTACCACCTCTACTATTGGAATTCTTAAAGTCAGCTAGATCAGAATGGATTAATCCAAGCAATTCAGTACTTCTTTTTGTAACAGATGGAAAGGGCTTCTTGGCAAATTTAGCTTCTACACAAATAGAACATTTTCTTTCATGCTCAGAATTGACAATACCAATAACATGCATATTTTTCAATCTTTTAATAGAAGCATAATTCACATGTCCTAATCTACCATGCCAAACATCCAAAGACTCACATAAGTAAGCAGAACCATAAGAACTTGCATTATTTCCAACAGAGTTAACATAAACAGTGTTCATGATAAAAAAGCCCATCACCTAGATACCCTTTCCTTACAAAGGTCCCATTCTTAGTAAGAATCACCTTATCAGCCTCAAAAGTAATTTTTAAAACCAGCCTTATTCAATAAACTACCAGAAATAAGATTCCTACGAAGTGAAGGCACATACAGAACATTATTCAATGATAAACTTTTTCCAGAAGTTAATTTGAGTAAGACTGTTCCTTTACCAACAACACCAGCAGTTGCGGTGTTACCCATGTAGATGCACTCTCCATCAGCAGCATCTTCAAAATGATGAAACAGCTCCCTGTTTGAACATAAGTGTCTGGTAGCTCCAGTATCCAGCACCCAGTCAGTTTTGTTTTCCACCAAGTTCGACTCTACCACCACAGCAGCAATGATTTCATCGTTCTCCACCAAATTGGATTGTCCGGTAGGCTTTGTGTTAGCATTTTGATTTGAATTCTGTTGGTTCTTCCTTTGGAAACATTGAAATGCTCTGTGCCCGGGTTTTCCACACACAAAGCATTCAACCTTTCGCTTTTGGACCTTTCCATGCTTGAAAGACTTATTCTGTTTAAAGCCTTTTTGGGACTTGTTTGCATGTCCTTTTGATCTGCCTTTTGGAATCACAGCAGATTCAACCACATTAGCATTAATAGAAACAAAAATAGAGGAAAGTTGCTTATCTTTCATTATGTTTGCTTCTTCAGTTCGCATATAACTAACAAGCTCCTGCAGGCTGAAATCTTTCTTTTTGTGCTTCAGGTGGTTTCTGAAGTCACTCCAGGAAGGAGGGAACTTCTCCAGCAGAACATTGGCTTGAATCATATCGCACATATTCATCCCCTCATTGAGAACTTCAGCAACAAGGTTCTCATATTCGTGAATCTGATCAATGATTGGTTTCTGATCAACCATCTGATAATGTAACCACCTGCCAA
Source organism: Euphorbia lathyris (assembly GCF_963576675.1). Lineage (NCBI taxonomy): Eukaryota > Viridiplantae > Streptophyta > Magnoliopsida > Malpighiales > Euphorbiaceae > Euphorbia > Euphorbia lathyris. The sequence continues at coordinate 65,581,118 of NC_088915.1, forward strand.
CAACATATTTTCTTTTTCCAGCATCATCAGACCCATATTTATCTTTTAAAGAGACCCAAATTTCTTTCGCAGACTTTTTGTTCACAAATATATCAAACAGTGGGTTCGACATATGATTAAGGAGATGTCCTCTGACTGTTTTGTTATCTTTTTCATACTTAGCAGACTGGTTATCGTATTATTAAACAATAAGCGACATAGCAGGACCGTTTGGGTCGACAGGGGGATCAGAAAGAACAACATAATCAAGGTCTAATTGCTCAAAAAATATAAGCATTTTCTGAGACCATCTTTTGTAGTTCAGACCGTCTAGGGGCTCTAATTTAGAGAGATCGGGAATTTTTTTGAGATTAGAGCAGACATGATGACAGGCAGAAATAATCGTTTTCAAATTGTAAGTACAAAAGAAGGAATAGAAATAACTTATCGAAATGTAAAAGCTGTGTCGTGGACAGAACCACTGCGTTGAAAATGATTACGGCAGACTATGGTGCAATCTGGAAGTCCGATCGTCAACCAAGGTTTACACAGCGAGCGTCGCACTAGTGCACTCAAGGGCGAAGCTTTGGAACAACAAAATATTTAATTGCCCAGAGAAGAAAATCGTAATGGAGATAAAAATTGTAATCGCAAAGTTTCTGTGTCTCTGAACTGCCCAGAGTTCGTGTTTTATTTTGATCATTGATCAAATTTCATGTCAAATTGTGATGATAAGAAGGCTTTGGTGTTATTCACTGCTTCTAAATTAGTGCCTAAGATAAACATAGCATCCACATAAAGACATACAATCACATAATTTGATCCAAATGATTTAGAATAAACGTATGTATCTGATCCATTAACTACGTACCCATCAGAAAGTAAAGTGGAGTTAAACTTTTCATACCATTGTTTGGGTGCCTGTTTCAGGCCGTACAATGACTTCCTCAGTTTGCATACCTCATCTTCCTGACCGGGTACAATATTTCCCTCAGGCTGTTGCACATAGATTTCTTCTTCTAAATCACCATTTAGAAAAGCTATTTTTACATCCATCTGATGTACCACCAAATTATGTATTGTTGCAATTGCAATTAAGATTCTAATAGTAGAAATTTTAGTAACAGGAGAGTAAGTATCAAAATAGTCAATTCCTTTCTTTTGACTATAGCCTACGACAACTAATCCATCAGGTCTTTTTTTCCTTTTGAAGATCCATTTAAGTTTTTATAGTTTTGGACCCTTTAGGCAAAGAGACTAGATCCCAAGTGTGATTGACCATAATAGAGTCTAATTCATTTTTGATTGCCTCTTTCCAAAAGTTAGCATCTACAGAGGTCATGACCTCCTTATATGTCTTAGGATCTTCTTCTATTAGATAGGCAGACATAAAAACATCATCTATTCTATCTGAATTTTCTAGTAGAAAAGAGGAAACAAAGTCGGGTCCAAAACTATTAGCTATTTTCCTTCTTTTACTTCTTCTAGGTTCATGTTCACATTCATCACGTTTTTCCAAAGAACTAGAAGCAAGAGAATCACTAGCATATACAGTATTAGAGGGACCAACATCATCACTCACAAGATTTTTCTTTAAAGGAAAAATAATTTCGAAGAATTCTGCATCTCTAGATTCACATATGGTATAGTCATTTAGTGCCATCAATCTAAAGGCAGCACTATTAGAAGCATATCCAATAAAAACACAATCAAAGGTTTTTGGCCCTATGTTGGGTTTTCTAAAAGATGGAAAAGCAACCTTAGCAAGACAACCCCAAACCCTTAAGAAATTTAAATTAGGCGAATACCCCTTCCAAAGCTCATAACGAGTTTTGTCTAATTTTTTATGAGGAACTCTATTTAAAATATAGCATGCAGACAAAACAGCCTCCCCCCACATATTATCAGGCATACCAGAACTAATCAGCATGGCATTCATCATTTCCTTAAGCGTTTTATTTTTCCTTTCCGCTATACCGTTTTGTTGTGGTGTATATGGCGCACTAATTTCATGTATAATGCCATTTTCCTCACAAAACGTTTTAAGGAAATTAGTTCCGTATTCTCCACCTCTATCAGATCTAAGCCTTTTTATTTTTCTATCTAGCTGATTTTCTACTTCCATTTTATATTTTAGAAACATACTTTCAGCCTCATCTTTTGATCTTAAAAGATATACTTTGGTGTATCTAGAAAAGTCATCAACAAAGGTCATATACCATCTTTTACCACCTCTACTATTGGAATTCTTAAAGTCAGCTAGATCAGAATGGATTAATCCAAGCAATTCAGTACTTCTTTTTGTAACAGATGGAAAGGGCTTCTTGGCAAATTTAGCTTCTACACAAATAGAACATTTTCTTTCATGCTCAGAATTGACAATACCAATAACATGCATATTTTTCAATCTTTTAATAGAAGCATAATTCACATGTCCTAATCTACCATGCCAAACATCCAAAGACTCACATAAGTAAGCAGAACCATAAGAACTTGCATTATTTCCAACAGAGTTAACATAAACAGTGTTCATGATAAAAAAGCCCATCACCTAGATACCCTTTCCTTACAAAGGTCCCATTCTTAGTAAGAATCACCTTATCAGCCTCAAAAGTAATTTTTAAAACCAGCCTTATTCAATAAACTACCAGAAATAAGATTCCTACGAAGTGAAGGCACATACAGAACATTATTCAATGATAAACTTTTTCCAGAAGTTAATTTGAGTAAGACTGTTCCTTTACCAACAACACCAGCAGTTGCGGTGTTACCCATGTAGATGCACTCTCCATCAGCAGCATCTTCAAAATGATGAAACAGCTCCCTGTTTGAACATAAGTGTCTGGTAGCTCCAGTATCCAGCACCCAGTCAGTTTTGTTTTCCACCAAGTTCGACTCTACCACCACAGCAGCAATGATTTCATCGTTCTCCACCAAATTGGATTGTCCGGTAGGCTTTGTGTTAGCATTTTGATTTGAATTCTGTTGGTTCTTCCTTTGGAAACATTGAAATGCTCTGTGCCCGGGTTTTCCACACACAAAGCATTCAACCTTTCGCTTTTGGACCTTTCCATGCTTGAAAGACTTATTCTGTTTAAAGCCTTTTTGGGACTTGTTTGCATGTCCTTTTGATCTGCCTTTTGGAATCACAGCAGATTCAACCACATTAGCATTAATAGAAACAAAAATAGAGGAAAGTTGCTTATCTTTCATTATGTTTGCTTCTTCAGTTCGCATATAACTAACAAGCTCCTGCAGGCTGAAATCTTTCTTTTTGTGCTTCAGGTGGTTTCTGAAGTCACTCCAGGAAGGAGGGAACTTCTCCAGCAGAACATTGGCTTGAATCATATCGCACATATTCATCCCCTCATTGAGAACTTCAGCAACAAGGTTCTCATATTCGTGAATCTGATCAATGATTGGTTTCTGATCAACCATCTGATAATGTAACCACCTGCCAACAACATATTTTCTTTTTCCAGCATCATCAGACCCATATTTATCTTTTAAAGAGACCCAAATTTCTTTCGCAGACTTTTTGTTCACAAATATATCAAACAGTGGGTTCGACATATGATTAAGGAGATGTCCTCTGACTGTTTTGTTATCTTTTTCATACTTAGCAGACTGGTTATCGTATTATTAAACAATAAGCGACATAGCAGGACCGTTTGGGTCGACAGGGGGATCAGAAAGAACAACATAATCAAGGTCTAATTGCTCAAAAAATATAAGCATTTTCTGAGACCATCTTTTGTAGTTCAGACCGTCTAGGGGCTCTAATTTAGAGAGATCGGGAATTTTTTTGAGATTAGAGCAGACATGATGACAGGCAGAAATAATCGTTTTCAAATTGTAAGTACAAAAGAAGGAATAGAAATAACTTATCGAAATGTAAAAGCTGTGTCGTGGACAGAACCACTGCGTTGAAAATGATTACGGCAGACTATGGTGCAATCTGGAAGTCCGATCGTCAACCAAGGTTTACACAGCGAGCGTCGCACTAGTGCACTCAAGGGCGAAGCTTTGGAACAACAAAATATTTAATTGCCCAGAGAAGAAAATCGTAATGGAGATAAAAATTGTAATCGCAAAGTTTCTGTGTCTCTGAACTGCCCAGAGTTCGTGTTTTATTTTGATCATTGATCAAATTTCATGTCAAATTGTGATGATAAGAAGGCTTTGGTGTTATTCACTGCTTCTAAATTAGTGCCTAAGATAAACATAGCATCCACATAAAGACATACAATCACATAATTTGATCCAAATGATTTAGAATAAACGTATGTATCTGATCCATTAACTACGTACCCATCAGAAAGTAAAGTGGAGTTAAACTTTTCATACCATTGTTTGGGTGCCTGTTTCAGGCCGTACAATGACTTCCTCAGTTTGCATACCTCATCTTCCTGACCGGGTACAATATTTCCCTCAGGCTGTTGCACATAGATTTCTTCTTCTAAATCACCATTTAGAAAAGCTATTTTTACATCCATCTGATGTACCACCAAATTATGTATTGTTGCAATTGCAATTAAGATTCTAATAGTAGAAATTTTAGTAACAGGAGAGTAAGTATCAAAATAGTCAATTCCTTTCTTTTGACTATAGCCTACGACAACTAATCCATCAGGTCTTTTTTTCCTTTTGAAGATCCATTTAAGTTTTTATAGTTTTGGACCCTTTAGGCAAAGAGACTAGATCCCAAGTGTGATTGACCATAATAGAGTCTAATTCATTTTTGATTGCCTCTTTCCAAAAGTTAGCATCTACAGAGGTCATGACCTCCTTATATGTCTTAGGATCTTCTTCTATTAGATAGGCAGACATAAAAACATCATCTATTCTATCTGAATTTTCTAGTAGAAAAGAGGAAACAAAGTCGGGTCCAAAACTATTAGCTATTTTCCTTCTTTTACTTCTTCTAGGTTCATGTTCACATTCATCACGTTTTTCCAAAGAACTAGAAGCAAGAGAATCACTAGCATATACAGTATTAGAGGGACCAACATCATCACTCACAAGATTTTTCTTTAAAGGAAAAATAATTTCGAAGAATTCTGCATCTCTAGATTCACATATGGTATAGTCATTTAGTGCCATCAATCTAAAGGCAGCACTATTAGAAGCATATCCAATAAAAACACAATCAAAGGTTTTTGGCCCTATGTTGGGTTTTCTAAAAGATGGAAAAGCAACCTTAGCAAGACAACCCCAAACCCTTAAGAAATTTAAATTAGGCGAATACCCCTTCCAAAGCTCATAACGAGTTTTGTCTAATTTTTTATGAGGAACTCTATTTAAAATATAGCATGCAGACAAAACAGCCTCCCCCCACATATTATCAGGCATACCAGAACTAATCAGCATGGCATTCATCATTTCCTTAAGCGTTTTATTTTTCCTTTCCGCTATACCGTTTTGTTGTGGTGTATATGGCGCACTAATTTCATGTATAATGCCATTTTCCTCACAAAACGTTTTAAGGAAATTAGTTCCGTATTCTCCACCTCTATCAGATCTAAGCCTTTTTATTTTTCTATCTAGCTGATTTTCTACTTCCATTTTATATTTTAGAAACATACTTTCAGCCTCATCTTTTGATCTTAAAAGATATACTTTGGTGTATCTAGAAAAGTCATCAACAAAGGTCATATACCATCTTTTACCACCTCTACTATTGGAATTCTTAAAGTCAGCTAGATCAGAATGGATTAATCCAAGCAATTCAGTACTTCTTTTTGTAACAGATGGAAAGGGCTTCTTGGCAAATTTAGCTTCTACACAAATAGAACATTTTCTTTCATGCTCAGAATTGACAATACCAATAACATGCATATTTTTCAATCTTTTAATAGAAGCATAATTCACATGTCCTAATCTACCATGCCAAACATCCAAAGACTCACATAAGTAAGCAGAACCATAAGAACTTGCATTATTTCCAACAGAGTTAACATAAACAGTGTTCATGATAAAAAAGCCCATCACCTAGATACCCTTTCCCTACAAAGGTCCCATTCTTAGTAAGAATCACCTTATCAGCCTCAAAAGTAATTTTTAAAACCAGCCTTATTCAATAAACTACCAGAAATAAGATTCCTACGAAGTGAAGGCACATACAGAACATTATTCAATGATAAACTTTTTCCAGAAGTTAATTTGAGTAAGACTGTTCCTTTACCAACAACACCAGCAGTTGCGGTGTTACCCATGTAGATGCACTCTCCATCAGCAGCATCTTCAAAATGATGAAACAGCTCCCTGTTTGAACATAAGTGTCTGGTAGCTCCAGTATCCAGCACCCAGTCAGTTTTGTTTTCCACCAAGTTCGACTCTACCACCACAGCAGCAATGATTTCATCGTTCTCCACCAAATTGGATTGTCCGGTAGGCTTTGTGTTAGCATTTTGATTTGAATTCTGTTGGTTCTTCCTTTGGAAACATTGAAATGCTCTGTGCCCGGGTTTTCCACACACAAAGCATTCAACCTTTCGCTTTTGGACCTTTCCATGCTTGAAAGACTTATTCTGTTTAAAGCCTTTTTGGGACTTGTTTGCATGTCCTTTTGATCTGCCTTTTGGAATCACAGCAGATTCAACCACATTAGCATTAATAGAAACAAAAATAGAGGAAAGTTGCTTATCTTTCATTATGTTTGCTTCTTCAGTTCGCATATAACTAACAAGCTCCTGCAGGCTGAAATCTTTCTTTTTGTGCTTCAGGTGGTTTCTGAAGTCACTCCAGGAAGGAGGGAACTTCTCCAGCAGAACATTGGCTTGAAGCATATCGCACATATTCATCCCCTCATTGAGAACTTCAGCAACAAGGTTCTCATATTCGTGAATCTGATCAATGATTGGTTTCTGATCAACCATCTGATAATGTAACCACCTGCCAACAACATATTTTCTTTTTCCAGCATCATCAGACCCATATTTATCTTTTAAAGAGACCCAAATTTCTTTCGCAGACTTTTTGTTCACAAATATATCAAACAGTGGGTTCGACATATGATTAAGGAGATGTCCTCTGACTGTTTTGTTATCTTTTTCATACTTAGCAGACTGGTTATCGTATTATTAAACAATAAGCGACATAGCAGGACCGTTTGGGTCGACAGGGGGATCAGAAAGAACAACATAATCAAGGTCTAATTGCTCAAAAAATATAAGCATTTTCTGAGACCATCTTTTGTAGTTCAGACCGTCTAGGGGCTCTAATTTAGAGAGATCGGGAATTTTTTTGAGATTAGAGCAGACATGATGACAGGCAGAAATAATCGTTTTCAAATTGTAAGTACAAAAGAAGGAATAGAAATAACTTATCGAAATGTAAAAGCTGTGTCGTGGACAGAACCACTGCGTTGAAAATGATTACGGCAGACTATGGTGCAATCTGGAAGTCCGATCGTCAACCAAGGTTTACACAGCGAGCGTCGCACTAGTGCACTCAAGGGCGAAGCTTTGGAACAACAAAATATTTAATTGCCCAGAGAAGAAAATCGTAATGGAGATAAAAATTGTAATCGCAAAGTTTCTGTGTCTCTGAACTGCCCAGAGTTCGTGTTTTATTTTGGTATAAAACGAACGTTGTAGTGGACAACGTTTTTGGAGAGAAAAACGTAATGGTTGAGTAAAATCAGGGATAGTGGAGATAGGATTTTAACTTGTTAAGAAATAGTCAAAAAGGTTTAAAATATTTAATGGCCAAATAAAAATCGGGCCCAGTCCAGTCGGGAAGGGCGGGCGTCGCGCGAACGAACGAGCGAGCGCGCGCGTGTGGTTTATTTTGTAAAACCCACTAAACACAATTTAATAACTCTTTTAGCCCAACCCAATATAAACCCTTCAACCATCTCAAAAGTTTTCCATGTGGGATACTTAAAGTCACAAAAGACAAGCAAAGACTAAAGAGCCATTTTACCAAAATCTCCAACAATGTCTCCCTTGAGGTTCACTCTAGGAAGTTGGTTTTCCCTGAGATTCACTCTAGGAAGTTTCCCATTGTTTCACTCAAAATGTTTCCCCTATTTTTCGTTAAGATGTTTCTTATGGGGGAAACTGAGGTTCTCTCTATGAAATTCTAAGTGAACAGTGCACCAGAAAAACATATCAAGTTTCCTACACACTTTTTTTAAAAAAAGTTTTCCAAAAAGTTATTTTAAGAAAAAGTTTCCTAAAAAGAAAAGTTTCTCCCTTGAAAAGTGTACACCAAGGTATGCATCAAGAATGCTTTATTTTTGGTGTAAACAATGCCCCTTTCAAGCATGAATTTGAGGAACGTAAATTTCATGGTTGATTCTTCAAAAGTCGTGGTGTCAGCTTTTAAAGGTGTCACACGATAGTTCTTTAGGTGACATAAAAATATAGGTCCTGGAATCGGCCTTGTGTAACTATCATTCTAATATCTTATTTCCTCAATTGGAGGATTGTGCACCAGCCTCTAAGATAGTATGATGGGTATCAATTGGGGTTGAAATGATTTATTAAAATATCACACTTTGATTATTTTTACTTTGATGTTCTCTTTTAACTCGGGTTTCTCTCCAACTGCATCTCTTATTTTTGCCCTCGACTTGGCATCTCATTATTGGGTTTTTTTCTTGGCTTGTGAAACTCAAAGCGGTCAACTTTAAGGAGGCCAAACGCATATAGTTTTAGGACATCTTCCCGGATGACCTCCATATTAAATAGGGGAATCTGTTTAGGGACATCAATTTGCTTGTGCACATCAGGCACATGAGGAAATCCAACGTTTCTCCCAATTCCTCTATAGTTGCCCCCATCTCTCTAGTGATATAGTGGCCGCATGCCTCCTTATAAGACGAAGCTGTGTAGGAGGTAGGATTAGTGTTTCCAAAATATTGAGAAAGATGTGTGTTGAGCGATTTCCGCAAGTGCACGATATACGCTTGTAGTAATAAAAGATATCGAACCCACAGGGAACGCTTTTTAACTAAAACTTATTTTAATTCAGTTTTATTCACGTCTTTAGATTTAACTTAAAGAAAATCGTTTAATTAATTGTATTGGTTCGGATTAATTAGGATTAGATGAGAATATTATATTGAACTTAGAGAACAATTCTGTCTTGAGATTTGATTACAAGACAGACGCTTTCGTATTTGGAACGAATCAAAGGTATAAAACTTATTCGCATTAAGCAAAGAAAGCAACTATAACTTTGGTAAGATTATGAACATGGAATAATACAAGAATTTATGCAAGTAAATGGCTTTGAACCGTAGAAATCTCTCTGGATCGGAGCAGATTTCTACCTTAATCAAATTAGTATTTTATATCCGATAAGCCGCGATCACGATCATATCATCCGTAAAAACTAATTCTTTCAAGTGTTCAACAAAGTTTCTTTGTGAATTTGATTGTATAAATCGTTTTAATAAAAACACCAATTTATCATTTTGAAAATCATTTTGTCAGAATAACATCAAAATAACAACAGGAAGAATATATTGAATAAAATAAATGTATTATTAGTGAATTGTTAATCTTCATAAGTTAACAGAGAGGAAGAAACATGGATAGCATTTTGACGAAATCTTTGAGATCCGGGTTGTCAATCTTTCCCTCAAACTCCGTAGGTTTGTCAGACCCTTTTGCGCTTCAGCCGTTAGTTCTTCTCGCCGAATCTTCGGAATAGAGACCGCTAGTCCATTACTAGAATGAGAATTTGTCTCTGATCAACTTTTGAAACTAAACTAATACTACTGTGTTTATAACTAATCTAAGAACAACTTGTGTACATCAAGTTTGTTTGTACAGAAATGTAATCTAACTTTCTAACTCTTTCTGAATTAGAATTTCTTCAACATAATAACAACTCTCTAATTTCTCTAACCTTTTCCAACTCTGATTTCTGAAATGAATCACTTATTTATAGTTGGTGAATGGTTGTAATTGAAGGGTCGTGTCTGCTGGTGAAGGGTCACTTTTATCCAAACGAACAGACGCGTTTTTTGGATTTCTAACATGTGAAAGTTGTGCAGAATTCTTCGTTGTCTCAACTGAGATTCTAAAAATCTCTGTCGCGTCAAGGGGCACGGAGGAAGGCTGAAAATTTCGATCATTGGGTGACTGGCATTAGCGTGTCGCGACTGAGATTCTGAAAATCTCAGTCGCGATAGGGTTATTCTTCCCTGTCTCTCGGCTGCTTCTTGTCTCCTTGAGTCGGTCTTCTGATTAATACGTATTTTTGGCACGTAACTTAGGTTTTTCCCTCGTTTTAGCTCCTATTTGGATTTAACCAAATAATTAAGTACCTTGCATCAAAGAAGTATATAAAGACGTAAAAGTACTCTAAATGAATATAATTAGCACGATTTCAATATAGATTTAACGTATTTATATATGATATTTTAGGTATATTTTGGGCTTAACAATGTGACTTACCGGAATTTTCTCGACCTGCTAAATTAGTGGCCTTCTACAAGAAAGCCTCCTCCCTCAGGGACGAAATATGATACTTCTCAGCGTCGAACACACCACATCCTTCATTGGACTCCGGAGAGCCTTTAGGAACATGGTTTCCTCCACTTTCGATGATCCTTGACTACGACAACTTTTGGAATATCTTATCCATATCGCTCGTTAGAGCTTCCAGATTCTTTTCAATGGAATTAAAATGTCTCTCCAAGAATTGTGAATTTTGGATCTTTAAAGAGATCCATGATTGTCCTTCGGGGCTAACATTCCTTTCCCCTTCAATTCGTCTCACCATATGGGCAACATTTCTTGTTTCTATGGTCTCTTCGTCTTCGGAGTGGGCTAAAAGATCTTTGTTGTTCTTATCATTTTTCTTTGGCGGTATTGTGATTTTATCCCATCGAGGGTACCAATTTTTGTTTGGCTCTTTGTGGAAAATGCGATTGTGTTAGATAATTATAGTAGTCTCGAACTATGAAATAAAATTGCATTTACTAACTCTTAAGTACCAAATGACTGTGAGAAATAAATGGACTATAAAATTTTATAGGATTCAATTATCAATGAGTTAGAATACTCATAATATATTACCTCTAGTTCAAAGCAGTTGTAAACCAATAAATATACTTAATGGCCTCATTCTCTTAAAATTAAAGAGGTTCCTATATTATTTTTAGGTGTTTTTTTATAGATATTTTTGAAATATCCTAATTTTTAACCTTGATGTGCGTATAGGGTTTTAAAATGGTAAAAATAACATGGGACGTGTCAGAGAAGCTAGTTCTCAAAGGGTAAAAAGATAATTGAATAAAATAAATGCGTCTAAGATTTGAATTCTAAACGAAAAGCAATTAACGACGGTTATAAGGACTGAAAATAAAAACAACCGTTTTGGGTCCCGACATTACTGGACAGGCTGATAGGAAAACCTAATGAAGAAAAAGAATAGGGAACAAATAGCTCTATTTTATATCTCGCTTAAAAGAATTTAATTGAAGACCCGGTGTTTTAATTTGATTGGTCATGGCATACCACGTTGGACTCTTGCATGGTATATCTAGCGTAGCAAGTAAAAGCTTGCTTTTTAATATATTCTAATATTTTATGTAATAGCATTCTAAGACTCGTGCAACATACTTTCCTCGTGTAGATTATTTCTTTGGAACCGAATGATTAATTTAATTAGAGGGTGTTTTGAAGCGAGAGTTGTTAGAATAAAATAGTTGGAGTGTGTGTTTATAAATTCTAAGTAAAACCTAATTTCAAAATGTATATATATGTTGGTTTTATCTATTTCTTGAAAATTTAGTGGTTTTTAATTTCTTTTTACAAGGGAACGGTCATATAAGAAAACAAAAAAGCATGTGTATTTTCTTTTTATATATTTCTTGAAAATTTAATATTTTTTTTTATTTTTACATGAAAACGGTTAACACCTTAAAAATATGGATGGTATCTGCGGGTAGTGTCAATCTCAAATCCTTATCCGTACCCGTCATATCATCCTAACAGGTTACTTTTTGCATCTCATACCTGTCTCATTTAATTTGCAGATACGTACCCGCGGGCACCCTTATCCGTCAAGAATCAATACGTAAAATAAGAAAATATTACAAATTCAACAAAGTATAAATTTAATAAACCATCCCTATAAAAATTGAACCTTAATCAATAAGAATAAATTATAGCTTAATGGTATCACTTAATGGTTAAAGAACAAAATGTTGGGGAATCTCACATCTATACGCAAATTATATCTAAAAATAAAATATTTACGTAAAGTTCAAAGGTTTTACGTAAAACTCTAATTTTCACAAGGTTTGTGGATTTGTTTCTAAGATAACAAGGTTACGCAAATTTAATCAAACCTTACATAAATTATGTCTAAAAATAAAAGATTTACGTAAAATTCATAGGTTTTACGTAAAACTCTATTTTCACAAAGTTTGTGAATTTTTTTCTCCTAAAATAAAAAGGTTACGTAAATTTAGTCAAACTATATGTAAATCATATCTAAAAATAAAACATTTACGTAAAGTTCAAAGGTTTTACGTAAAACTCTAATTTTCAAAAGGTTTGTGGATTTTTTCTCCTAAAATAACAAGGTTACGTAAATTTAGTCAAACCTTACGTAAATTATGTCTAAAAATAAAAGATTTACGTATAGTTCATAGGTTTTACGTAAAGTTCTATTTTTCACAAGGTTTGTGGATTTTTTCTCCTAAAATAACAAGGTTACGTATATTTAGTCAAACCTTACGTAAATTACTTCTAAAAATAAATGATTTACGTAAAATTCATAGATTTTACGTATTACTCTATTTTCACAAGGTTTGTTAATTTTTTTCTCCTAAAATAAAAAGGTTACGTAAATTTAGTCAAACTATACGTAAATTATATCTAAAAATAAAAGATTTACGTAAAGTTTATAGGTTTTACGTAAAACTCTAATTTTAACAAAGTTTGTGGATTTTTTCTCCTAAAATAACAAGGTTACGTAAATTTAGTCAAACCTTATGTAAATTATGTCTAAAAATAAAAGATTTACGTAAAATTCATAGGTTTTACGTAAAACTCTATTTTAACAAAGTTTGCGAAGTTTTTTTCTACTAAAATAAAAAGGTAACGTAAATTTAGTCAAACTATACGTAAATTATATCTAAAAATAAAAGATTTACGTAAAATTCATAGGTTTTACGTAAAACTCTATTTTCACAAGGTTTGTGAAATTTAGTCAAACTTTTACGCAAATTATGTCTAAAAATAAAAGATATATGTAAAATTCATAGGTTTTACGTAAAACTCTATTTTCACAAGGTTTGTGAAATTTTTTTCTCCTAAAATAAAAAGGTTACGTAAATTTAGTCAAAGTATACGTAAATTGTAGGGATGCAACTGGGGCGGGGAATACCCGTACCCGTCGGGGCCCCGCCCCGACGGGGCGGGGATTCCCCGCCCCGTTTTTTGGCAGGGACGGGGACGGGGACCAATATGGTCCCCGTAGCGGGGTACGGGGCGGGGCCGGGAAACGGTATCCCCGCCCCGCGGGGATCCCCGTACCCGTACCCATAAATCCCCGATGGGTAATCCCCGATTAATCCCCGTTTATATAGGAATTAAATCAATGTCTTTAACCATTTCGACCCATTAATATGTAAGGTGTGTTTATTATCAAACATAAAATTATTGAACATGAAAATAATAATTGAAGGCTGTATGATTTTAATTTCTAAAGTCTAAATATATAGTTTTTGGCACATAGACTTACCAAAAAAATGAACGTTGAAAGTTCTAATATATTTTAATAAATTATTGTCTTGCAAAAAAATGTGATTCAAGACAAAAATTTCAGCATTTACTAATGTTTATTTAACAATAAGCAGTGATGGGAATTTGAAGATTTTAGATGAGGAAGACAACATTTCAATTTGGTATTTTTTTAGGACTAAATGGGTAAACGGGGATTCCCCGTACCCGCGGTTTCCCCGTGGGGCGGGGATGGGGACAGTTTTGTCCCCCGTTTAGCTGACGGGGACGGGGACGGGGAATCCCCATTTAGGCGGGGACGGGGATGGGAAACCAAATCCCCGCCCCGCCCCGCTCCGTTTACATCCCTAGTAAATTATATCTAAAAATAAAAGATTTACGTAAAGTTCAAAGGTTTTACGTAAAACTCTAATTTTCAAAAGGTTTGTGGATTTTTTCTCCTAAAATAACAAGGTTACGTAAATTTAGTCAAACCTTACGTAAATTATGTCCAAAAATAAAAGATATATGTTTTACGTAAAAGTCTATTTTCACAAGGTTTGTGAATTTTTTTCTCCTAAAATAAAAAGGTTACGTAAATTTAGTCAAACTATACGTAAATTATATCTAAAAATAAAATATTTACGTAAAGTTCAAAGATTTTACGTAAAACTCTAATTTTCACAAGACTTGTGGATTTTTTTCCTCAAATAATAAGGTTACGTAAATTTAGTCAAACCTTACGTAAATTATGTCTAAAAATAAAAGATTTACGTAAAATTCATAGATTTTACGTATTACTCTATTTTCACAAGGTTTGTGAATTTTTTTTTCCTAAAATAAAAAGGTTACGTAAATTTAGTCAAACTATACGTAAATTATATCTAAAAATAAAAGATTTACGTAAACTTCATAGGTTTTACGTAAAACTCTAATTTTCATAAGGTTTGTAGATTTTTTATCCTAAAATAACAAGGTTACGTAAATTTAGTCAAACCATACGTAAATTATGTCTAAAAATAAAAGATTTACGTAAAATTGATAGGTTTTACGTAAAACTCTATTTTCACAAAGTTTGTGAATTTTTTTCAAAGTATACGTAAATTTAGTCAAAGTATACGTAAATTATATCTAAAAATAAAAGATTTATGTAAAGTTCAAAGGTTTTATGTAAAACACTAATTTTCACAAGGTTTGTGGATTTTTTCTTCTAAAATAAAAATGTTACGTAAATTTAGTCAAACTATACGTAAATTATATCTAAAAATAAAAGATTTACGTAAAGTTCATATGTTTTACGTAAAACTCTAATTTTTACAAGGTTTGTGAATTTGTTTCTAAAATAACAAGGTTACGCAAATTTAGTCAAACTTTACGTAAATTATGTCAAAAAATAAAATATTTACGTAAAATTCTTAGGTTTTACGTAAAACTCTATTTTCACAAGGTTTGTGAATTTTTTTCTCCTAAAATAAAAAGGTTATGTAAATTTAGTCAAACTATACGTAAATTATATCTAAAAATAAAAGATTTTGTAAAGTTCATAGCTTTTACGTAAAACTCTAATTTTCACAAGGTTTGTCAAATTTTTCTCCTAAAATAAAAAGGTTACGTAAATTTAGTCAAACCTTACGTAAATTATGTCTAAAAATAAAAGATTTATGTAAAATTCATAGATTTTACGTATTACTCTATTTTCACAAGGTTTGTGAATTTTTTTCTCCTAAAATAAAAAGGTTACATAAATTTCGTCAAACTATACGTAAATTATATCTAAAAATAAAAGATTTACGTAAAGTTCATAGGTTTTACTTAAAACTCTAATTTTCACAAGGTTTGTGGATTTTTTCTCCTAAAATAAAAAGGTTGCGTAAATTTAGTCAAACTATACGTAAATTATATCTAAAAATAAAAGATTTACGTAAAGTTCATATGTTTTACGTAAAACTCTAATTTTCACAAGGTTTGTGGATTTTTTTCTCCTAAAATAACAAGGTTATGTAAATTTAGTCAAACCTTATGTAAATTATGTCTAAAAATAAAAGATTTATGTAAAATTCATAGGTTTTATGTAAAACTCTATTTTCACAAAGTTTGTGAATTTTTTTCTCCTAAAATAAAAAGGTTACGTAAATTTAGTCAAACTATATGTAAATCATATCTAAAAATAAAACATTTACGTAAAGTTCAAAGGTTTTACATAAAACTCTTATTTTCATAAGGTTTGTGGATTTTTTCTCCTAAAATAACAAGGTTACGTAAATTTAGTCAAACCTTATGTAAATTATGTCTAAAAATAAAAGATTTATGTAAAATTCATAGGTTTTATGTAAAACTCTATTTTCACAAAGTTTGTGAATTTTTTTCTCCTAAAATAAAAAGGTTACGTAAATTTAGTCAAACTATATGTAAATCATATCTAAAAATAAAACATTTACGTAAAGTTCAAAGGTTTTACATAAAACTCTTATTTTCATAAGGTTTGTGGATTTTTTCTCCTAAAATAACAAGGTTACGTAAATTTAGTCAAACCTTATGTAAATTATGTTTAAAAATAAAAGATTTACGTAAAGTTCAAGATTTTTATGTAAAACTCTAATTTTCACAAGGTTTGTGGATTTTTTATCTCCTAAAATAACAAGGTTACGTAAATTTAGTCAAACCTTATGTAAATTATGTCTAAAAATAACAGATTTACGTAAAATTAATAGGTTTTACGTAAAAGTCTATTTTCACAAAGTTTGTGAATTTTTTTCTCCTAAAATAAAAAGGTTACGTAAATTTAGTCAAACTATACGTAAATCATATCTAAAAATAAAACATTTACGTAAAGTTCAAAGGTTTTACGTAAAACTCTTATTTTCATAAGGTTTGTGGATTTTTTCTCTTAAAATAATAAGGTTACTTAAATTTAGTCAAACCTTATGTAACTTATGTCTAAAAATAAAAGATTTACGTAAAATTCATATGTTTTATGTAAAACTCTATTTTCACAAGGTTTGTGAATTTTTTTCTCCTAAAATAAAAAGGTTATGTAAATTTAGTGAAAGTATACGTAAATTATATCTAAAAATAAATTATTTATGTAAAGTTCAAAGATTTTATGTAAAACTCTAATTTTCACAAGGTTTGTGGATTTGTTTCTCCTCAAATAACAAGGTTACGTAAATTTAGTCAAACTTTACTTAAATTATGTCTAAAAATAAAAGATTTATGTAAAATTCATAGATTTTACATATTACTTTATTTTCACAAGTTTTGTGAATTTTTTTCTCCTAAAAAGTTACGTAAATTTAGTCAAACTTTAATTAAATTATATCTAAAAATAAAAGATTTACGTAAAGTTCATAGGTTTTACGTAAAACTCTAATTTTCACAAGGTTTTACATAAAGTTCATAGGTTTTACGTAAATTAAGAAGTTTTTCATAACATTAGTCTTTTTTCATAACGTTATTGGTTTTTTTATAGTAAAAATGCAATTTTACGTAAAATTAGTCTAAATTTACTTAAATTATATAAAAATAAAAGATTTAGGTAAAGTTTAAAAGTTTTACATAAAACTCTATTTTTTTCTCAAATTTTTTAGATTTTTTTTTATAAAAATAACAATTTTACGTAAAATAATATATGTTCAATTTCAACCTTGAAAGAAACAGATTCAATTGAATTCTTGCATGTAATATTTTTTTAAATTAAACTACAGCAATGTCAATGGCATGCTACAAACTAATGGAAAAATTACATAACTAGATCAAATGGGAGGCTCATTTATATATTTATACCAATTACCTAACACATTACCTATCTAGATTATATAAATAAGAAATTAATAATGAAATACTTTTTATTTATCATGTATTAAAATATATTTTAACTTTTTTTGCGTAAAATATTTTTATTAAAGGGCCTTTATTTATTATTTTGCCTATGACCCATAAATTATCAGGATCAGCCCTGCCTGCTATCCAACCATGCCCACAAGCGTTGAAAGAAACCTGCAAGGAACCCATCCGGACTATGGGCTTTGAAGGGAGCCATACCAAAGAGGACAGGTTTAATCCATGAAGAAACCCTAATTCCTCTAATTACTCTATTTACATTAATTATATAATTCCGCTAATTACTCTAATTACACTTATAAAATAGTCTATCTAATTACTCTAATAACATAATTGAAGTTTGAAAAGTAAAAAATGACAGTTAAATAACAGTCAAAACAATTTTTTAAAATTTTCAGTGACATAAAGATAAAATTGATTTTTTTTAAAAATGTTAGGTTTAAATTTATACTATTTCGTACGTTAGAGCTAAATAACCACTTTTAAAATCAAATAACAAAGTTTAAAGATTAATGTTTGAAGTTAAATTAAAATTACTAAATATATGGGGAATAATTTTGAATTTTTACTTCTAAAAATTTTCAAAACCTATGAGAAGTAACCAGCTTGGTTGCTTTTTAAAATAGTATAGCTGCTACCGGTTTCAAAATTTTATTTTTTAAAGTTATTTTTTTTTTATTTTAAAACTAGTAGCTAATCTATCGATTTCCTTAAAACATAAAACTGGTAGAAAAGTTATTGGTTTTGTCCTTAATTAGTAGAGACTCTTAAGGGATAATATGTTAAAAAAAAAAGACCTTTATTAAGATTTGTAAAGAAAAAAATGGAGGCAAAATACGAATTACATTTGTGTTAAACATTTTTTAGACTTTGTATTAAATGAAAAATTGGATCATATTCATTAAAAAATTAATATTTTTATATAACAAATAACGTTTCTACAAAATGAAACAATAAAATACTTTAACTGGATTTTTGAGATAATCGATATAATAAAAATAATTTAATTAGATATCGTATGTATAATAATAAAAAAAATAAAAATTAGATCTTTACACCTTTAGACTTTAGATATTTGATGGATAAATATAATAATAAATTATAAAAATAATTTAATTAGATATATAATAATAAAAAATTGAGCACTTTAAATTTGGAAGACGAGTACATGAAGCTTTTTATATAACAATAATCTTTGGTAATCGCAGTTAATTGTAGAAGGGGTCAATTAACAATTAAAACTAGACATGTCCATGGATCGGACCGGGCCTACCGGGATTGTCACGTCCGTGTCTAGTTTTATTATTATTATTTTATGAAAATTGATTTCAATAGATAGTATTTTAAGTATATGATTAAAATTAAAGAAAATTGCATAGCAATTTGAATTATTTTTCGAAATAACATTTCGAAGACATCATTTAATTTGATTAGATCCGAGATAACAGTGTCAGATTAATTTTTTTTTATATTTTTATAAAAAATATAATCGAGATTGGTTAATATAGTGAATTTTTATAATCGAAATAATAAGTAACAAATAGGAATAAAAATGTAATAAATGAGGTTTAATTACACGAATTAGAAGAATTGGAGGTTAAATTAGAATTTTGGAAATATACTCTTTCAAATTTTATAATCTGATATTATTAATGATACATTTAATTTGTTTTCTTATACTACCATATACTAATGATAATTTCATATTACAAGTTACTACCATTATTATTTCATTTTTGAACAGATTACCATTTTTTATTTAGTCTAATAGTATATTTTATCATTTTTTTTATTTGATAAAAGAATATAAATTTCATGTCTAGTAAAACCTAATAATAATTTTCTAACTCTAATTTAAATAATTGTGATTGTCTTCTACCAAAAAAATAATAATTGTGATTGTCTGAGTTCTTCGAACTGAGAGCACGGGTTTTTGGGGTTGTCCACTTGGGGTTCGTATTGAAATAGGAAGGAGGAAGATGACCTCCAATACTGATTTTCTGGGCTTTTTGCAGATTAGGGACATTTTCTTTTATTCGGTAATAAAAAAAGAGTTGTTTTGTTATTGAGTTGGTTTTGAGTGATTTGTTCAGTAACCAGAGTCGGGTTAGACTTTGATTAAGTCATTTGGAACGATTCTTTTGATAGGAAATGCCGGTGATAGAATTGTTAATGGTTCAGATTTTGGGGGGGAAAGTAGCTAAGCTATTCACTATTTTATGATCATAACTAATATCAAATCAACGGTTATTTTTACTGAGTTGAACGAAACCACACGTGTACACGCGTAGCATCATATCGTAATGGTATGATCTTGTTTGGTAGTGTGTGCCTTATAAAAATACTAATAGACTGACTGAATATGGGTTAGTGTTTGCGTTTAATTTATGTTAGTGATGATACGATTGTTCTGCAATAATTGTTAAGTAAAAGTGCTCGAACAAGTAATTATTGATTGTGATCTAGTCTATAAATAAACTAATAACTAAAATTTTATTTTTTTTTAGTTTGTTAATTATATTAATTTAAAGTATTTGATTTGTGCTCATAAAATCCAACTATAGCTAGCTATAATTTAAAATAGGTAGAACTACGTGGCTTTGATTCCCAGTTGAAAGGTTAAAAGACATTCGGGATACGTAAGAAGCTTGATAGAATGATCAAGTCCAAGCCAAATAGTTAAATAAATTTTTATCTAAGTTAAAATTTATGAGTCAAATTCATAGATCGTTGTGTTATCTTTCCTTCACACCCGATGCCGTTTAGGGTCGGGTGTGACAGGTATTTCATATAAAAATACTCGGTCCAAACCCAGCCAAGCCCACTATTAATTTAGGTGGGCTCGAGCCGAGCTGATGTCGGGCTTAAAAATCAAATTTCAAGTCCAACTCATATAAACTCAACTAAAAATATATACATATTTTTAATTATAAAAAAATTGTACTTAATATTGTATATAAATTAATAATTAATATTAAGTGGCGGGTTGGGCTGGACCGGCCCGTGTTTTTTTATCAATCCCAAATCCCCTTAAAAAATAGACGGGTTTTGGTAGGCATGGTTTATGATCAATTTTCATTGTCCAAACCCGATCTATAAGTCTGGACAGGCCATGACACGTACCCAAACCTGTGTACAGGTCTACTTAAAACTAGTATAGGGAACATTTTGCTTAATTTGAAAAGAATGGAAGGTTAATTGATTTTGATTGACCTTTATGCTTTATTTTTCCAGCATTGTTAATAAGAAAAAAAAAAAAAACTAACTTGTAGGAACATATTAGTGTGTATATATTAAGTCTTAAATCTTTTTGTTCTTTTATCCCTTAATATAAAACTCTGCTCCTTTTTTTATATATATTCTTACTTTATTTTTTTTGAAATTTTTTTCCTATATACATTATATATCAAATAAAATTATCTAAATCATATTTACAAACTAATCATTGATTCCAATTTCATCTGGAACCAATTTTTGGCATTTATTCGATTTCAATCGAATTTAATTACATCAAACAACTATTATGACCAGTCTCTTTTCAAAAAAATATTTGAGCAGCCACGAGCCATCATTTTCTACAAAATCAGTCTTAATCTCACTATAAGCCGCCTCTATTATTCGATTTTTCTGCAAACAAAAGGTGTTGATTTTCGAAAATATCTGCTTTAGCTCTTCAACCGATAAAATGATACCAGCTAGTCTAATTTCTGCATACATTTCTACAAATTCCAATCCGATTATTCCAAGAGTATTATTTAGTCTAGATAAACATTATCGATCCTCAATTTGAGCCAATTGTGTCCAAATCGATTTTCACCATTGTTGGCTTCTTCCTCACCTTCAAGCTATTTTCGTTATCCGAGATGCTCCAAACCCCAAATTCGAGCCATCTTTAATTAAAAATCATTTACACATCATTTTTAGAAGTCCTCCACTGATTCTAAACCTCCAATTCTCTCAGAACCAAGATTTTCGTATTATTCGATTTCAACCGAATTTAATCGTATCAAACAACTGTTTTGAACAGCTCTTTTCTCAAATTTATTACGATCTCCACAATCAATATTTTTTCCTAAACTCAATTTTTGTCTCTTCCTTGACATATAATTTTTGTCTCCACAATGTCCCAACAATTCCGAATCTAAGTAGAAATTCGAAACACAATCACTACAAAAAAAACCCCTATACCAACGCTTTTTTAAATGCACTTTTGAAAAGTGTCACTACAAAATATTTATTGTTATTGAAAATTTAACTCTTAATTTTGTTTTTACCCTTACAACACAATCCTTTACATATTTGCCAAACATTAATTTGTTTTTTTTATTTTTAATTTAGTGAAAGAAAAGCTAAAACACTATCCAACCCTACCTCGCCTCTTCTCTCTTTCTCGTGAACGCCTCCGCTGATCTCCTCTGTTTTGCTAATCTGGTGTGAGGAAACCCTAAATTAGCTTCTTCCTAATCGCTCCCTAATTTACCTTTCGTTCTCTCTCTGTGACGGCAACAAAGGTCATTGCTATGTGAGGCGGAAGAAGATCACCCCTAAGTTCTCTCTCTCTCTCTGATATTCCATCGGTGTCCATCGGCTGATTTCGTCCTCTGGAATCTAATCTAAACTCCGTTGTCTTCAAATCATTGAGGTATTTCTTTAAATCTCTGTTGTCTGGTCTAATCTCCTCTGCTTCTTCATACTTAAGAACTTTTATGTGAGTGCTTATGTCTCCTCTGTTTTGATGAGGTTTGGAATAGAGCGAAGACACACCTTACTCATTGAGGTAAGACTTGGCTCAATCAACATCTTACAAAGATCTGGCCCTATTTCAATGAGGTAAGAACTGTTTTCGATCCCATTTTTTGGTCTTTTAAGTGGATGTATACGGCTCTAGGTATAGGAAATTAAGTGATTTCTAAGTTCGGTCTTTTGAAGTTACTGTTTGTGTTATTCTTTTGATAGGACTATATGCGTGTCTCGAAATTTTGATGTTTGTAGGCAGCGTCTGAGTTGATAAAGGCTTCAGTAGAACCTGTTCTTGAGCAATATAGACTCGTACTGTCATCTCTTAAATTTTCCAGGTTCACTCTTGGAACTATTGCGCCACAATTCACAGGTCAGCTTTGATTAAAGAGAAAATTTGAAATGCAGCTAACTCTAATTTGAAATTTGAAGTGTGCGAGAAGATGGTTTGATGAGTGTGATGTGAACCGTTTGGCAAACATGGGAAAGTATGACTGGATATTCTACAATTTCTATTGATTCTTTGTGTTTGGGTATTAGGAGAAGGAAAATCCAGAAAATAGGAGAAATGCTATGTGGACAAATAGCGGTGTATGAGCTATTACGGACAAATCAGTGGCAGTTCCATGAAGATGTAGTGAAGAATTCCTCTCCCATACCAAATGACCTCTACCTTTTGTCGGAATGTCAGGATCCGCTTTTGAATGATGCTTAATGACCCTAGTTTTGTTATTTGTGGACCCAAAATTTCCACAAGCCAGTTACGAGGGAGACCACCCAAGCCTTGCCCAGTGACCCCTCTGAGTGAGCGAAGGAGTAACATAGGTGCGCATTGGTTTTGGGCTGACCCTAGCCTAATCTGATCAAATTGTATGTATACGAGGATGTTGCTGGCAAAAGATCAGTGCAACTTTGGATGGTTCTTCTTAGTTCACTAGTTGCTATTTGTGGATCTTTTCAATTTGGAATTTGTGTAAGTTGTTCATTCTCAACTTCAGGTTCATTTCATTACATATTCTTGTTGGTTTAAGTCATGTTTTTCCGTAGGTGGGCTACTCTGCACCCATTCAGCTGCAATCATGGGAAAGTCTTAATCTAACTACAGCTCAGGTTTCAACTCTTCTCTTCTTTTTCCATTTGCATTGTAAATTTTCATATTTGTTGACAATAATTAAATATTTAGACTACGAGATGACACTATTCCTTTCTACATAGTACTATACGAATTTAGTTTACATGTATAGATCGTTGAGGAAGGCTCAGAAAATAGTATAGAATATAGATAACTTATGGCATAGATAGTAATGCAATCTATTAATCTCAACTGTTTTCTTCATGAAGGATTCTCCTCTTGCATCTTTGATTGAGATTAATTTTAGGTAGTGGCATGTGATTTTCCTCTTGCATTCTGTTCTTTTCTTCAACATATCATTATGGGCCGACTTTAACTAATTTAAGGCAAGTTCCGATTCTCTAAAACCTTA